>NW_006442103.1:4128262-4164733 GCF_000325575.1 Pteropus alecto | reverse complement strand
ACGAATCATATTTGTATAAGAAATCCCTCCATTTGGGGCTAGTTGAACTTTTTAATTTTTCATATATCTATTCAGGAGTATACCATATTTCATTTGAAATGGACTTTGAAAGTCATGGGGGTTTTTATTTTATTATTCAGCATGACATTATTACCATCCTAACAGATTTCAGTGTGTGAAATTACTTTACTTTTACAAATTATGTTCTATACTAAAATAATGTTTGCACATAATATTATGCTATATTTCCCTTAAAATACCATTCATTCTATACTTTCTAAGACTGGTGCTTCTGCTTTTGAAGGGGAAAATGCCAATTTTTACTGTAATAAGTAATGTATCATAATTAAAAATTATTTATTTGGACATTTGTTTCTGACAGTTGTGGTTTAATTATTGACTTGTAGTTTCTGAAGGCAGGCAGTGAGTATTTAGGGTAGTTTAAGTGACAAAATCCAGTAATGGTACCTATTTATTGAGCAATTTTCCAGTGATAACAGCATCTCAAGAGTGGTCAAGGCTCCATTCTTAGGCTTTTTACTCGTTAAGTTTCCATGTAATTTAAATAGGAAAGAACCACACCCTGACAACGTAATTTAAATTATATAAATGTAAGAAATGTGGTTAACATATTTTACTTTGCATATTTGTAGTTCTTTATAGTTTACAAAGTACATTTTCATTTATTATTTCATTTAATCCTCAGAGCGGCCCCAATTAATCATTAAATATGGCTTTAGTTTTATAAATGAGAGAAATAAAGCCAAGGCAGGGTAAATAATGTGTCCAATTCTACACAACTAATAGGAGACAGTTAAAACTTAAATTCAGGTTCTCTGATCCTGAACTAGTATTCCTTTTCAATAGGCCACAGCTACCATATTGTTTTGGACACACTGAGGTCTTTCAGAGGTCAGTAGAATCCTGGGCAACTACGTATATTTTAAAAAATGAAGGAATGCCAATAAAATAGAGTTATAAAAACTATGCTGTACTTTAAATGTTTGTTTTAAGACTACAATATAGTTACCTGTGTAAAATTCTATTTAAAAAATAATGTCAAGAGTCTAGATGTGAGGTCTTCTGTAAAGTCAAAACCTAAATCAAATGTCTCTCCTGCTACCCTCACTGCCAGCTCTAGGCCCCACTACATAGGAGAGGCACTGAGGGACATTTTACACTAAGCATGTGGAATAAAGGATGAAAATCATGATAACATAAGGAAAATGAACTAGACTATGAGAAAACCATTCAATGTACTTCTCAACAATAACTTGGCAATCCTTTTTTAACACCTACATCACCTGGTCTTCCTAGGTGGTCTCCCATCCAAGTATTAACCAGGCCCGACCCTGCTTAGCTTCCAAGATCAGATGAGATCAGGTATGTTCAGGGTGGCATGGCTGTAGACTAACTTGGAAATCTTTAACTCTGTCTCATATGATCAATAATTAATTGACTGAAATGGTACTTCTGAACCTTGACTAACTCAAGAAAATAAACTTTTAATTTGTAATTTCAACAGAAATCAGAAAACAAAGATACCCAAAGACTTTTTCATTACTCCCCCAAGTAGATGTTACTTACTCTTTTCCATCACTGTGGGAGGTAAAACACTTTTAGTAGTGGCCAAACCAGAAAATTTTAATTCCTACCAATATTGGACTTCTAGAACAAATTCAATTCTGTTGGAAAGTTAGAACATGAAAAGCTTGGGAAACCTTGACCCTCTTTAAAGATTTTTTGGTTAGTAATGAGGGATTCACTTACTGGGATGGAGGTGAAAGGGGCGATCACAATGTCTTAGGAGGAAGGATGACCAGTAAGACTTCCATAGTCAGATCAGCTCTATTGGTTCTAGCATTAGTTTTTCAAGGAACTGATTAGCAATGTTTTTTTGTTTGTTTTTCTGTTGAAAGCCTTAGCTATATATTTGTATATAAATGTTGTATCTTTGCACCACGTTAAACCTGGTCTGAATGCAGGAGTTAAAAATCCCTCAGAAACCCGGATTTAAGCCCAGATCAGAGTAAAGTCGCCTTTAATATTTAAATATTGTGGACTCAAGATTGTGCAATGAATGATCCTGTGATCATTCATTCAAGACATTCAGAAGAATAAAAACATACACGTGCAGAAGGCAAAAAGCCAGCAGAAAACCCTTAACCATGATGCTGTTCCTGAGAATAATAGAAAACACATTGAAGAAAATATCGATTTGTAAATGTGTACATACATAGTCTAGTAAAAGCAGGCAAACATATCTTTCTGATAAAGACATCTTTTTATTCTACTTACTTGGGGCCCAGGTCAGTATAAATTAGGCAGCCTGAAAATTTCAGTCTGTTTGCAAGGCAGAAATTCTGCACATGTTTTATTTGATTCCTAAGATTATTTAAAAGTCTCTTTTATGTTAAAAGAGAGGTGAACCTTCCTTGACAAACTTTGCCTCTTCCACTTCCATCTGGGCCTCTCTTTTCTCAGGATTTATCCCAGCCAAATATCTCGGTTACCTTTACCAGACAGTTTCCTCTGTGAAAGAGCAGTAGGGGAGGGAATGACTCTCTGCTGTGTATTGTATTTTTCAAATAAAATTTTAAAAAATTAAATTTAAAAAATTAAGTTTATTTTTCTTCCCCCCATGTATCAGTCCTTTCTAGGGGATAGAGGAATGATGAATGCTTGTCAAGGTGATGAAAGTCAGATTATCAGAGTGACTGGAGAATGTGTGGGAAGGGATCACAATGCTTCAGGTTAGACTAGTTCTTCAGGCACCTAAGTGACCTCATGCATCCCGTTGCTCATCCTGGGATCTCGTCAACTTCCTCTCTGACAAATCACACCCCCTGCAAACTACCTGGGACATCGAGCAGGTTACATCATCTGCCTCCTATGTATGAGCAAGGGGTTAAGAAAAGACATAAATGATCCTGTTCCTGCCTCTAGGGTACCCTTTATTAACTTTGTCTTACATGCTCTAAAAAGATGCCCTGGACACACATCAAATGGTCCTAATTATGCCTTAAAAACATGGATCTTCTCACAATTTGCCAGGCCTGGGCTTCCTAATGAATTTTGTGAGTTATGATATTTTTAAAAATATCAGTTAAGGAAATTTCTTTCAGAGAGTAATTGAATGATTCTCTTCTAAGCAGAAAAAAATAAGAGCATTTAAATTCTTCTTCCCTGTCCCCCTCACTGTAGATTATAACTGGTTCCTAGTCTGATAGAGCCTTAGGACGTGGTCGAGATTTAATTAAAAAAAAAAAAAATAAGCCTGCTGTTCCCACCCAAGATTTGTGAGCCATGGATGGAGTATAGGGTTTAAATTCAAAATTCAGACTGCTATTTTTAAATCTGTGGTCCTTCTATGAAAAAACACAGGTGAGTGGATACACAACCACCTCCAACATTCAGACGAAAACTCAGAAGTTCACATCTCAAGGACACCATTCATAACAAGGGTGACACGCCCCCCTCTGGCCTGTTTACCTTCACATTATTGTATTTATAAATGTGTTTCTATTTTCATTGTGTACTGAAATGCTATCACTTCTAGAAAAGGGGAAACATTTTTTCTCTCCAGAAGGAGAAAAAAATTGATATTAAAAAGAAGAAAAACTTTTCCAAAATTTCGAGACATTTTGAGTATTAATCAGGTTTTCCTAGAGGTATCTCTCCTGTTCAGCAAGGCCTCCCAGCCCTCATTTGTTTAGCAAATATTTGGCCAGTTATTCTGTATCCCAGAAATGCGGCAACAAGCTGACTAAACAGTGATTAGAAAGATGGACATGGACCCTACCCTTCCAGATTGGACAGTTCAGCAGCCCTGACATTGACGGTGCCCTAACAGGTCTATTTAAAGTTAAGGTGAGAGAATTGGCTTGGTATTTACCAGCTACCTGCTCTCGGGACTGAGCAAAGGACATTTTTATAGATTACAGCAACAGCTAAGCATAATAAAAAAGCGTTGCTTCCATAAACAACATTGCATAATTTGACTATTGTTGAATTTAAAAAACCTTAAATGCTGTAATAATAATCATTCACTATCTTTCAGAAGCCTATGGTTCAGATGAGCCATTTTTCTAGTCTGAGGTGGGCTCATTCATGCATTTGTGATGAGGTTGGCAACTCTGCTGATCTTTACTGGATGTTCTCACATATATGGAGGTCATCTGGCTGTAGGCTAGTCTAGGATGGGATAGCTGGACTTTTCTCTGCATGGTCTCTTAACCTCCATCAGGCTTGCTAAACTCCTTCACATAAGGGACCAAGACAGAGCAGAAGCACTGGCACTAAAGCACTGGCAGGCACATTGCACTTCCATCTCATTTAGTTGCCTAAGGCAAGTTCCAAGGGCAGCCCAGCTTCAGGAATGAGGGAGAGCGGCGAAGTCACATTGCAAAGGGGTGAACGCAAAGGCGGGTGGAGAACAAGGGCTACTCGTGCATTCAGTCTACTGCAAACTTTTCCTGCAGCTAAACCTTAAAAATTTTCAAGTGCCTTCCCGAATCGAGTTCCTCAATTTGTAGAGTACAGACTTATACTGATGAGCATGAGAAACCCACAAATGACATCAGAGAGCAAGCTCATTGTATCTAAGCAAGGATGGCCAATCACCAACTATACCCCCAAAATGCCTTTGAGATAAAGCTAGCTAAAGAACTGTCTATTTAGTATTTAACTGAGAGCAATGGGGAGCTTGCTGAAGCTTTCCTAGGTTTTCTCAGAAAGCCTTCCTAGGTCCTCTACTGGCAATAATAAAAGAAGAGGACATAATTTTATGGGAAGGAGAGAGAAACACATTTTTGCAGAAAGATTAGGAAAGAAATTGAAACAAAAGAATAAAACCCGAAAAAAGAATAACTGAACTATAAGACCACGTTATGATCCATCGATTGTGTGTGTCTGCGTGTGTGTGTATCTGTGTACCTGCGTTGTGTGTGTGCTTGTTTTGTACAATTCTGGTTTTCACAAATTTCAGTTACCATGGTCTATGGACTGAATATTTATGTCTCACCAGATCTGCCGCACCCTGATCTTGGACTTCGCAGCCTCTAGAACTGTCAGAAATAAATATTTGTTGTTACCCAGTCTACGGTTTTCTGTTGTAGCAGCTCAAACTGACTAGGACACATGGTTTAGTTAAATAATACCACACCCCCAGCAACAGGGTTCAAATTTTAGTTATGGTGGTATAATTACTATGAGTAAAAATTAATTATGGTGTAATTACTATGAGTATAAAATACAAATGTTGCTGCTGGCTCTTCACAAATTGCTATGTAAATGACACATGCATGTTATGATTAGTGACCAATTATTTGGCATTTTTTTAGAGTCTGCCAGTGGTCATTGCACATTTCTTATTCTGTTCACGCACAGACAGCAAAACGAGCACCTGTGCTGAAAATTCATGTGCCATTTTTTTAAAACGCATAATTGCAAGAGGAAACCACGCGACAAAGGTGGAAGTACAGGAAAAAAGAAAAGGGGATAATTTGAAAATAAAATTCAAATTGAACAAAAGCAGCATAATAAACAGACATAGCTGACCATGGGAACGTTGATGCTGCTACCACCATCTGAGAAACTCTAGAAATGCAGCCAGGGGAACTGAGTGTAAGTGAGTTTATTGACAAAAACAAGGAAAGAGATTGTGATGAAAGAGATTGTTTTGTCGGATTCACAGAAAGTGATTCTGACAAAACACTACACATCAAGGGAACTCTTAGAGATATTTCACAACCTCGGAAGTGCAAACGATAAAATATTGGCAGCTGATCCAAAGTTAGGAGTATGACGATTAGTCAGGCACAGAAAGAATACTCACTTCGTGCAGTAAGATAAATGACAGGAGGCAGGCCGCAAGCCCTGTTCACACTGCTCTGGACGAAGCTTTCGCAAAAAAATAAAAGATTTAAGTCTCGATGTTTCTAATGTTTTAAATTACAGTGTACTGAATAAATATTAGATTGGCTATTTTTCATTTCCCTACGCATTTAAAATTGGCAGCAAGAAAGCTTTTAATGTTTTGACAAAAAATTTAAATTAACAGATTAATTATAATTTTTGTCATTGTTTATTAAAAACTCTGCATGAAATCAGTTTACAAGGTCATTTTTATGCTCCCATACTACTGTACAAAAAAAAGTCTGTCTGTATATATGTATATGCATAGTATATGTAAGTGTATATATGTGTGTATATATATGTATATACATGCACACACAAGTCTACAAATAGAGACCTATATATAAACATATATAGAGGCATATCTATGTATATAGAATCCCTTTTATATATATATATGAAATATAAAAGCTGTTTTTAAAAAAGTTATCTATAGTTTATATTAATACATAAGAACTTTGTGGTGTCATAATTGTTTATTATTAGATCCTTTTTATTGTGATTATTTGGTCACTTATTTTTTTATGGCTAAATTAAGAAATCCAATCTTATTAATGGATAGAAATGTTTGGGTATTAGCGTACTCTGTTAGCTATTCAGACTACTCATTAGAAGGAGTAGAAGGGTGATCAGAACAAGCGATTTTTTCCAAAAAACTCAGACTTGATACTTTATGTAATCTTTCTACATTATATTGTGTACATTCTGGCTTGGTACAGAACCATATATAGTTCCACCCAACCTCTTGAATAAAAATCATTTTTTGGGTAAAGCTCTGGGGAGTTATGAAGAGCTATACAGGGGAGTTTGTTTCCTTGGTCTAAAGAATTTCAGAACCTTTGATTGTTTATTCGACTTTCCCCCCTATTTACCTTCTTATGGCTTTCTCTGCCCTCTGCTGCTAATTCTCATTTTTTCTTGTCTTGAAGTTTAACTTTCTTAGCAACCTGCTTCTTGTCTGCTTTCGTATTGTCAACTCAGGCTGCCATAACAGAATATCACAGGCTGAGTGGCTTAAACCGCAGATTATTTTCCCGCAGTTCTGGAGCCTGCATGTCTAAGATCCAGGTGCCACCAGGATTGGCATCTGGCGAGGCCCCTCGCCTCGGGTTGCAGACAGCCGCCTTCTCGCTGCGCCCTCACATGGCCTCTCCTCTACGCTATCACAGGAAGAGAAAGAGCTCTGGTGTTTCCCTTCTCTCCCAATGACGTTAGTCCTCTCAGATTAGGAACACTCCCAGGACCTCATTTAACCTTAATTATCTCCCAAAAGGCCCTATCTTCAAATACAGTCACATTGAGGGGATTAGGGATTCAACATATAAATGTGAAGGAACACAATTCAGTCTATAATAGCTATCCACTGCCTTAAAATTTTCTATAGTTATGTCCTACAAAAGAGAGAAAGAATGGCAATGGAACACAGATAATCATAGCATTATATGCAAAATTAAATCAATTAGATTGAAGTGGAGTCTGTTTTTCCATTATGAAATGAAATGTGTGGGTTTATTATAGATGTTTTCACTGTTGTCGCTCTGACTTCAAATGGCCCTTATGGTTCAAATTAAAGTCATCCGATCATCAAAAGTGAGGCTATGATTATGTATTTGTTGTGGGTAAGTTTATCTTGAAGTCGGGTATTTTTTTTCTCACTACTAGAAGTAAACAAGTGTTACTTGAGATATCCAGGTGTTGTCTTAAGGCATAAGCTGCAAGAATTCAAAAGAGATGTCAAAAAATTATGTCTGCTCTCTTAGAGAATGCTTTCAGCACATGGTTTAATTATAAATAAAATTTAAGCCTTTGAGGTCCTAAATTACAATGACTGCTTGCGAAACCTCAATGCTACAAAAATTTCAAGCTCTCTTAGCTAGCTTGCTTTATTTGTGATTTGGTTCTTTGTGTTTAGGGAGATTAACTTATATATTATACCAGATAAGCCAAATGATATAGACCTGGTATTTTTTAAATGGGAAATTCATAAGACATATGGTGACAGCATCTGGGATCATATCCATACCATTTCAGATGCCTTTATATTTATTCTGAATACTTGGCCCTAATCTTGAAATGCTAAAGACATATGGACCTACCAGCTGGGTATGTCCCATCAGTTGAGACTCTAACACTGTTCACTTTAACAATATATATTTTAAAAAGATAGCATTGCTATTTTTCAACTCTCTTTTTTTTATTATTGCCAGTTCTTTTTAATTCAACAGATTTCCAGGAATATTGTAAGGATAACAGAAGCAATACTAAACTAAATTCTCATCTATCCAGTTTAATCTAGATGGAGTCACAGAATTGTTATGCACTGTTTATATTCTGATATAAACTCGTGGTATTTATTTTTAAATTATACATATAATTTAATTTGGACCAAGAAAGCATTTTTATTACGATTGTTATGAGTTGAATTGTGTCCCCCTAAAATTAATATGTTGCAGTCCTATCTCCAAGAATTCTAAAATGTGACCATATTTAGAATGGAGGAGTTGCAGATATAATTAGTTAAGATGAGGTCATACTGGAGTAGAGGGAACCTCCAGCCCAATATGATTGATGTCCTTATAGAAAGGGGAAATTTGAACACAGACATACACACACACACAGAGAATGCTATGTGAAGATGGAGGCAGAGATTGAGGTGATATTTCTGCATGCCAAGGAACTCCAAAAATTGCCAGCAAACTCCCAGAAGTTGGGCTAGAGGCATGGAACACATTCTCCCTCACAGTCTTCAGAAGGAACATCTTAATTTCAGATTTCTAGCCCTTAGAACTACAAAACAAAAAATTTGTCTTATTTATGCCACCCAGTTTACGTAGCCCTGACAAACTAACACACCTATTTACTGCCTATGGTATTCTGGAATAGTGGAAAAGGGACAGACAGAATCAAGTTTAAATCTTGCCTTCTCCATGGCCTGTTCTGGAATCTAGGCCACATTATTTAAACTTACTAATCTCTGTATCACTCAGGTTATACTAGATTTTACTACATAATAGCCAATCCTCCAATTTCAGGCTCAAATACTTCCTTTTCATTTCTGGTCCACACAACATGTCCACCAAGGTTCACTTGGATGTTCTCATCTATTTAAAAGCCATCCAAAATTGAGATGCAGTCTGGCAGAGGGGATGCTGTTTGAAACACAGGCATTAACTTTGGCATAGGGGAAAGAGACCAGCAGTGAGTGTGCCTGGCTCTTAAGTAGTCTGCCCCAAAGAGACACACGTCACATGCTCACCTTTCACTGGCCAAGGCAAATGGACCATGCTCAACCATGCTTGAATGTGATTGAGTGAGGAAGTACCCAGCAAGGAAGAGACAGCACCAAATAGCTATAAATAGTCCCAATAGCTATCCCTCAGAACTGAGATTAATTAATTAAATTCTTTATATTTTCATTCAATGATGTTTATCCAGGCCCCACCATTTGCCAAGTACTATCCTAGATAGCAACACACATGGCAAAAACCTGCCACCAGCTGGTTTTCATTTTATTAGACGAATTAGTAAAGAAGAATGTAAATGTATAATATAATTTTGGATACTCATAAGTGTAATGAATAAAAGTGAAGGAGGGGAAGTATATTGAGAGACACTGGAGTGCGGTCTATATTTCAGGCAATGAGTACACATTTCCTAGCATGGTGTATAGCAAGTGTAGGCACCCAAGATTCGTTTCCTTTCTTTCTCCAGCACCCTAGATCATTAGTATCAACAGAAGACTCAAAGTAAATTTCGTCACTATTAAATTACAAAACATATAAAAAAAAGATTAAAATGCCCAAATCTGGCAAGGATGATTATAACCAATGCAAGCATATATTTCCGCTGGCGATGTAATTCCCTTTCGAAAGCAATTTGGCAATACGTTTCATGATCCACTGAAACGCTCATAGCCCTGACTCAGTAATTTCATTCTTATGAATCTGTCTCCAAAGTTAATATAATTTAATAATCATAAAGATGGTGGTTGCAGTGTTATTTGTGATATCAAAAGCAACCTGAATATATAGCAGAGCCTTAGCCTATCCCAATTCGTAATCCTCAAATTAGCATTTTTGTGATTTCCTTATTAAATTACTATTATAAATAATGTCCTATATCTTAAACAAATCCTGAAATGTAGTGAATGACATAATCAGCCAGCACTTATTTCTAATACATTATAATAAAACATGGATTTTTAATTTTCAGATATTTGATATCTTAACTGCTGAACTTTTAGAGGAAGATATTTGTGTCTTCATTGCTTGAAAGCAGATTATGGACTAAGGCCAGCAGTTCTTGAACAGGGGGGCAATTTTTTACCTGAAGTGACATTTGGCAATGTCTATAGACAATTGTCACAAGCTGGGGGAGAAGAGTGTGCTGCTGGCATCCAGCGGATAGAGGCCAGGGATGTGGCTAAATCTCCTATTGTACAGGCTTCTACAACGAAGAAGTAGCTGGCTCCAAATGTTATTAGTACCCAGGATGAGGAACCCTGGTAAAAAAAAAAAAAAAAAGAAACTTTTTATTTTACATTATTTTCGACAGTAAAGAAATCCAACTTTCGGTTTTATTTCCACTGCTGAAAGGATGACCTTGAGCTAGCCACTTAATTCTATCCCTCGATTTACTTATTTATAAAATGTAAGTAAATAATATTTGTCCTACCTCATGAGATGATTCTGAAGCTAAATGGAAGACATAATATGACAGGGCTTTGAGAAGCTAAAATGTACCATATAAATATTATCATCACGTATACGTGAAAAATCTCTTGAAGTTGATTACAAAAAATGAAGGTAGAAACAATTATTAAATAGCTTATGAGTAATTGGTTTTGACACTTTTAATTTTTTGTGGTTCCCTGGAGAATATTAATGAAAACCATAACAAAATAATGCCACCTTACTGATATTTTCCAGATAAAACAATCTAGCTTCCTTAATCAATTGTCTATTTCTGTTCCACGTCTTAAATTTCTCCATTGTCATTGGATCCTTGTCTTTTCTTTATCTATAAACATGCTCAGGATTCTTTGGTGACTGTAGGGTTAACTCGGACGCAGCCCCTCCAAGTACTCAGAAGACTGATAGCTGCCAGGCCAGCAGCGAGGAAGGCAGTGCACAAAGAGTTTTCAGCAGTGCCTGCTCCTAGGGACATTTCCTGCTGTTCTCATGGATGTTATCTGCTCCTGTAACCAAGCAGCACATCTTGCTCTCATCCATTGGAAAAGGCAGCTGGTCCCCCAATGAGATAACCTCTCCCTCTGCTTGTGGGCATAAAATACTCTGCTTGCTCTCTTTCAAAAGCTTTATTCCTGCATTTCACCGGCAGCTACTGAAGCTTCCCTGCCTTGTGAGTAATAACCCCAATTCTCACTCCTCTGGTTCTCCTGGTGGTTCTTCCGGAATATCCAAACCCAGGTGCAAGTTCTAGGCCTGGGGCTCCTGCATTACAGTGACAATAACCACTCAGGCTCCACCTCAAGCACCTCTTCCCCTCTATCATTTTGTACTTGTTACTGCCAATTTCTCAGCTCCCATTCACTCATATAGTAGGATTGGTATCACAACAGGCATGAAAACATAAGGATCAAGATAAGGATCTGATTACTAGTGGAAATATAAGATTAAGATCAGACATTGGAAATGAAGCAGAAAGCCAGGTTTATTTAACAAACACAGTGCAGTTTTGTGTTAGGCAATTCTAAAGCATTTCAGAAGTATTAATTCATTAGATCTTCATTTTATCCACAATACCTGTGACAGTACATGGTTTGTTGTAAGGAAGAAATGAAAGAAATAGAGGGAGGAAGGAATGGATCCCTGCTCCTAAAAGTCTAAGTCGAATCTACTTAAATATCTCTTGTCTAGATCAGGATTGGTTCTAGCGGATGGAATAGAGCGGGGGAGGAAGGAATGGATCCCTGCTCCTAAAAGTTTAAGCCGAATCTACTTAAATATCTCTTGTTTGATCAGGATTGGTTCTAGGGGATGGAATAGAGCAGAGTACATAGGCCGGGGATTAAGGTTATGCTGTCTTTGAGGGGAGAATGGAGAAGACAATAACAACAAAACAGCTAACATTTATTGATCACTTACTATGTGCCAATACTGTGCATGTATCAGCCCATATGATCCCTATGAATAATCTTTATTATTAATATTATTATTATCCCTCATTTTACTTAAAAAGAAAGTAACATTTATATTTAATGCTTTACTCTAGGTGACATAAATAATAAGGTAACAAAGCTGAAACTCAAACCCAAGTTAGATTCTCTGCTCTTAGCCACTAAACAAAACCCTAAGCTAAGAGCTGACAGAGCCTGACAAAGTAGATCTGTTTTGAAGCAATCAATATGGTGCCTGTTTTAAACAATCAGGTCTACTCATAAGGGTAAGAAGCACATTTTACAGAGTTGATAGAGTCAGCATTTGTGAAAACAAGTCAGAAAGATGTACAGGTATAGGGTCGAAAGGTGGAGAGGAAGAGATAAAAAGCCTTGGCATTTACATCATATAAATCAATATCTACTTTAAAATCTTGCTGATGACTGTGAAAAGCAAAGGATATTAAATAAACTCTGTGATATAAGTCAGATACATACAATACCCTGGAAGTAAAACAGTCTAAAAAAGTCAATTATATGGCAAGAATTTTGGAAACTGCTTAAATGCAATGGACATTTATCATTCATACACAAGTTCTTCAAAGTACTTTTCTTTTTCCCTTGGTCCTCAACTAATACTGTTACCCAGAAAGGGGAAGACTTTTTTAATAGTAAAATATTCGCTAGCGCCAAATTGAGAAAGTCAAAATACCACATAGTGTAAAATCCCATTTTACCAAGAACCAAGCGTCTTCATTTTTAGGCACTTTGTTCAGTATTCCATCTTTAAGGGTCTCAGAGCCACACTGAGAGCAGAGTGAGGAAGCTCAGGAGATAGCCTCTGCCCTGATCTTGCACCTTCTTGAATTTTGACTCTTTTCCAGTCTTTGTTTCAGTCCTGCAGCTGGATTATTGTCCCCACTCTTGAACTTAGTGTGAAATTGTGCTATCTCAGAATTTGGTCTCAGACCAGAAATGTCAAATTAGTTTCCAGTCAATATTAGTATATGTTGCCTGGATTGCTCAGTTAGGGCTGATTGTAAGGCTACATCCAGGCTTCCAATGGGAAAGAATCCAGTGATTGATTAGCAAAGTCTGCTACTAAGGCTGAAGGGTGAATTGAGGGAAAATGTGCCATATTTGGCATCTATGTCTCTTTGAGGCTTCCATTTCTAGCACAACCTAAATAGGACTCTATTTGTATGATTCCTACCCACCTACACTGAAAACAGCAGATGAGTTAATCAGCCCCTAAGAATTTGCAAGTCCTAAGAATTTGTTCTCCCATGCGTAGACACAGGGTTCTTCTCACAGCTGTAGAGTGAGCCAAATTTGAACATAAGCTCTCCCAGCCCTGGGTTGCCAACTCTCATTTCCATTTGCTTTTTTCTCCATGTGATAAGTCTACTCCAAGGTCCACCAAGTATCCTGGGACACTGGCCTGGGAACTTGCCTGGCTCTTGTTGTTTGTGTCCTAAACATATAGGTCAAGGCACTCCTAAGGATAGCATTATGATAAGTCACTCTTGGTTCATTTTGCCGAACTTTATCTCCCACACCCATTTTTCACGGCTGACATTGCTAATCCATCACTGTGCCTGGATGCAGCTTCAGAATCAGGCTTAACTCAGCAGCCAGAGTGGATAGGGAAGGAGCAACCTACTCATGGCTAGGGATCAGGTGGACCTATCTTCCCCACCAAGAGAGGAGCAAGAGCTCTGAGAAGTGTGATTTACTCTAATGACATTATGTCAGCTCTGGGAAGGGAAAATTTAATTCTAGAGCCAGAGAATATCAAAGCCATTATACCCTGAGCCAAAGCCAGGGCTGCAGTCAGACAAAATTATGAAGGAGACTAAATTAAGTTTCAAGTTTCCTTCCACATGGCCCCCCTTGAGTTTCTTCATAATCTAGGTTGCCTAGATCCTGCAACACAGTTCTTTTCCTGCCAAAATTCCTTTTTTCTTCTAACAACTTCCTCCACCTCCAAATGTAGTAACTCATTGTCTCATTTTTTTAAAACTAAGCTTTCAACCTGAGTACATCTTAGGTATTTAAGAGATGCTGGGTATCGGATTAAAGGGAAAAAAAAGTTTCAAGAAAAATTAGATACAGGGGTTCTTTCCCCATGGGTAATAAAATATGCTGAATCTGCTAAATTTCTGTATAGCAACACAAGGCAGATTGTGAGAGTTTGGATGAATTTTACATGTAATGGATATGAAATAGTTAAATAGCAAGTCCCAGCTAGGTGGCACTGTGTTTTAAGTAAATAATTTAAAATCCAACTCCAATAAGCCCACTGGGAGGTTTGCTACGCAGAAAATGGCTTCCAAAAGGTAAGTGGTAATTATGCAAGCTATAGTGCACCATGAACAAATGGAGCTTTATGGGCATATAGTTGCCAGATTTAGCCAACTAAAATACAAATGTCCAGTTAGCTTTGAATTTCAGACAAACAATAGGTAATTTTTAAGTATAAGTTTAAGTATAAGTATGCCTTATGCAATATTTGGGACATACTAATACGAAAAAATTATTCACTGTTTATCTAAAGTTAAAAGTTAACTGTGCATCTTATATTTACCTGGCAAGTCTGTATGGACTTTTATTATATGTCTGGTAAGGCATTAGGCATTACACACACTTTTCCTGTCTCTTACCCCCATGTTCAGCTCCTCAGCCCCTTGCTTTCCAACTCTCAAGTTTCTCTGGAAATCTCCAGGGTGCATTTCTCATGTGTGAGCAGTTAGTTATTCTATCACACTATATCACATCTGTCATTCTCATTCTCTCTGTGTCTGTCTATCTGTCTGTCTGTCTCTCACTTCCCACCTTCTATCCATCTCTTCTTCCCCATTTGACCAGAATAGTCTGAACACAACATCAAGGCAGTAATTCAAACACTGCCACTTCTGCCAGGCACCACATCATCAGGGGACCACACTGTTCCTTAGGTGGCTCTGGTATCCCAAAGCATCAGTTGAGTACCCTCACTCCCTCTGGGCACCACATGTTTTCCAGATACTTCAGCAACCTCTGCTAAGCAGTGCCACATCCACCAGTAACTATCTCATCCACTCAACTTTGCCACTTTCTCTAGGGATTGCCACCTCATGCCGTGTGTGTTGCCATTTAAGACAAAGCACTGGAGCTAGCTATGTTCTCAGCAGAAATAGACAGAAGGATTCTCCAGTTCTGTTAGATGTGTAGTTTCTCCTAGACCCCAAATAGCTGTTGCTTGTGTTCCAATATCTTAAAGAGTTTTAAGTTGAAAGTAAATAGCACTTTCAACTTCTTACTGCCAACTCACCCTGTCCTATTGTCCACTGACATATTTCACACAAAAATGAGTCTTAATAAAATGAAAAGATTGAGATCACACAGAGTATGTTCTTTAAACACAATGGAATTAACATAGAAATCAATTTAGAAAAGTACAAAATCTCTTATACATGAAATTTGAATAAAATTTATAAACAACCTAAGGATCAAAAAATAAATTGTAATGGGAATTAGAAAATATTTTGAATCCCTCAAACTAATGGGTAATTATAGACAAGGTGGAGGGAGTAAGGGCAGGAACAAAGAGACCACCTAGGTGGTTATTACCCTGATCAAGATGAGAGATGATGGCGTGGATGAGGATGATAACAGAGTGTGAGAACTGATCAGGTTCTGATATGTTTGAAGATACAGATAATAGAATTTATGGATAGATAAGTGTGACGTTTGAGAGAGAAAGAAATGTCAAAAATTAATTTGAAATTTTGGCCTGAGCATGCAAAAAGATGAAGCTGTCATTCACTGAAATGAAGAAGATTGAAAGAGAAACACATTTTGAGGGGAAGCAGCATTAGCTGAGTTTTGATTACAGATACTATTTTCAGAGACCCATCATCCATTTAAGAGATGTCCAGTAGACAGTTGGACTTGAGTCTGTTATTCAAGGGAGAGGTTGGAACTAGGATATAAATTATATAACATATATACAATTTTTATATATATTTATATGTGTAATTTACACCTGAAATAAATTCAGTACTGTTCACTTACATGCTGAGGTCACTAATAGAGGAAGAAGACATCCCTGAGGAATCCCAACATTAAGTGGCCAGGAAGGTGAGAAAGAAAGAATCCTCAAAGGAAACCGTGATGTGGACAATGAAGTAGCAGGAAAACCAAGAGAGTATGAAGCTCTGGAAGCCAAGTGAAAGTGTTTCAAGGAGGAGAGAATAATTAAATGTGTCAACTTCTCCTTTAGGTCAAATAAGAACATGCGAATTGACCTTTGATTTAGAACTTGCAAGTTAGTTGGTGACCTAGAAAAGACTAGTTGTGGTGAAATGGTGGGGGTGAGAGCCTGACTATAGTGAATTCAAGAGAAAACAAAAAGAGAGTAAAACAGTGTGGAGAGACAACTATTGTTAGTAGGGCTGTTCTAAGAGAAGTAAAGAAATAGGGTCGTAGCTGAAGGAGGAAGTCGGGTCAAGAGAGGGTTTTTTAAGGTGAAAGAAATGATAATATTAACCTAATAAGAGAGGGTTTTTTGAGGTGAAAGAAATGATAATGAAAACCTAATAAAGAGAAAATTACTATCAACTTGGACATACAAGGAGAGAATTAGTTGAAATCATATTCTTGAATGAATGGGCAAAAGGTGATGGTGTCTAGCACAGAAGGGAGAGGTTGGCCTGGCCTCAGAGCACAGGCAATTTCACTATTGTAACATGATGAAATTCAGAGGATATAGAAATGGCAGAACTTGGGAAATTCTCTTGTGATTGCTTCATTGGGAAGATGAGAAAGGGGTTGAAGATTAGAAAGTGTGAAGAGAGAGGAGGAGGTGTGAAATAGTTACTTAGGAGAACTGGGTGATGAACGGAACAGGAACTACTACTGCTGAACAGTGCTAAGAGCCCAGCTAAAGTATTTTATGGTGAACTTAAGTGAGATCTTTCATCACAGTTGCTCATTTTGCTCCAGACATTTTTATCTGAGCAGGTACAGGGATAAGGTAACCAGAGATTTAGATTTAGCCAGGTTTGGGACAGGGGTAGTGTTGGAGACAGTGACAGTAAGCCAAGATCTAACATCTTCAGGAAATAAAAGGGTGTCATTTGGCAGATGGGTTGGTAGATGGGCTGCATCTGGGTGCAATCTGTTGGTTTAGAAAAGAAAGAGAATGTTCTAAGAAGGGACAATAGGAGCAAAGGGGATTCCTACCTCACCCCTCGTATCTGATGTACTACTATAAGTGCAGAAGGGAAAATGGCCTCCCCCAAAAAGTCTCACAGGAAAGAGACTGTTCTCCAAGGAGAATCTGGTTTCAAATTTCTTCTTAATGACAGAACAATCTTGGTCTCCAGAAATAGCCCAGGAGAGAATGGTTGTCACTAAGTCTGCTTTTCTGGCTGCTGAAGTGTCGGCTCTATCTTGACACTTCCTTTGGTGCCATAAGAAAGTGTTACTGCTACATCTCTGGCAGTCTCAACCAACTCCCAAACTGCTGACAATTTTGAAGAACTTGCACCTATTGATGACAAAATTAGTTTCCATGTGATGAAACAGAAGTTCTCATTCTCTCTCTCTCTCTCTCTTTCTCTCTCTCTCTCTCTCTCTCTCCCTTGCTCCCCTTGCCCTTCCACCTTCTCTCTGTCTTTTGGAGGGGGGATAAGCAAAGAGATGATGGAATAGTTGAAAGCACTTTGGCTACTGTTAGAAACAGAAGGTAGGAAGGCTACACTGTCAGAAAGCACTAAATATAAAACTAAAGTATGCAATTTGTCAATCCCCTGTAACATGGGATGCAGTGGATCCGGGAAGAGACCAGAGAGAGTTCTGAAAGGTGAACCCTCCAAGCTGGGAAAATATCAGGACATTAAAGAAGAAAAACCTTCGATGACCAGATGTTCATCTCTCATGATTCTGCATATATTTCTTCTTTTTCAGTTGGGTTTTCAGCAGAGGGAAACTTCTTAGGGGTTAATTTACTAGATTATTAGACTATAGTCAGAATTGAATTCCTAACATTTATCTGATGAAATAAAATGAAATAATTTGTAGTGGACCATGCAGAAAATTTTCTGACCTAATACGGCTTGGATTAGTGATTAGACCATTGAGTTTCAATGATCTTATCAGAATATTGGGATTACAACATTGATTGCAACATTGATTCTGCTGTGTGACTGACCTTTTACTCATGTCTGAGGAAATGCTCATAATTGCCTTTTGTCCATTCATCTTAAGAAACTATATCACTGATTTTATAAAAAGCACTTCAACAGCAATAGCTCCTTTAATCTCACAGCTGGTTAACATTCAATGATACCAACTGAACACTCACTCATATACACCTATGTGGTAGCTGAGCTCCAACACAGCCCCCAAATTCTTCCCTCCCAGTATCCTTGCCTGTGTGTCATCCCCCCACGGCAGTGATTTATGGCTGGCCTGGTCGCCAGTTGGACACAGAGGAACTTACACATAGAGGTCCATTGGTGGGGAACTGCAGTCTCCCTCCAACTGCTGTCTATGTGAGTGAATCACCTTGGGAGCAGATCCTGGAGCCCAGTGAGACCTTTAGACAGCTGCAGCCCCAGAAGACATATTTGCTGAACCTCAGGAGAGAACTTGAGCCACAACTGACCAGTGGAGCCTGTCTTGAGTCCCTGTGTGCGAGAGTAAATGTGTGTTGTTTTAAGTAGCAAGTTTTGAACTTATTTGTTATATAGCAACTCAAGCTATCTAATACAACCTAATCAAGGTACTTATAGAACCTATAATTGATCACTTATAACTCCAGATAACAGTGGATCCAATGCTACTAGAAGCAGTAGTTTAAGGAGAAAAAAAAGGTTTTAGGTACTGTGATCAAGAGTATAATGGCCTCCCCAAGAGGTCCAAATCCCCAGAACCTGTGAATTTGTTACCTTACATGACAAAAAGGAGTGCAGATGTGATTACATTATAAATCTCGAAATGGGGAGATTATCCTGGATTATCCAAGTCGGTCTGACAGGGAGGAGAAAGAGTCAAATGAGACAGAGGAGATGTGACAATGGAAGCAAGAGATTGGAGTGATACAAAGAAGAGACCATGATCCAGGGAATGCGGGCAGACTCCGGAACCTGAAAAAGACAAGGAAATTTGTCCCCCAGTGAAGCCTCCAGAAGAAACGTAGCCCTAGCAACACTTGGATTTTATTCTTCTGCCTCCGAATTAGTAAGAGAATAAATACATGTTGTTTTAAGCCAATAAATTTGTTATAATTTGTTACAGCAGCAGTAGGAAACTAAAACAATAAACTAATATTATGCCACAAGGAAAGAAAAAACAAAAAAGGAGTCAAAATGGTGGTTGATTTCACGACTTTACCTTACAAAAGTCCCCCCTGTAACTAGTGTAAAACACATCAAGCTTCTATTCTGAACAAATGCACTCCAAGGGTTGCAATCCACAAAAGGAAGCCATTTAAACGACTCTAACCATTTAATTTAAAAATGCATTTGATGATGCCAAGACTCCTGTACTTTCACCAAAATGCAAATGAAAGAAATTCTGCTGCCAGCGTGAGCTCCATAAATATCTGTTGACAATGATACACAACAAAATTTACTAAGAGCATTTTTGGCAATAAAACAAATTTTGAGGCTCTTTGGATACTTGTTCTTTCCATAAGTGAATTTTATGTAATCTTAACTATGGCACTGATTTTTTTTTTTTGAGTGATAATAACAAACCTAATACTTATCTAGTCTTTTATAAAATGCATACATATCTCAGGTGATCCTCACAACCTCCCTGGGAGGTAGATGAAACTAATTTATTATTATTATTATTATTATTATCTCAGCCCTCCGTACAGTTGTTGTTGTTATTATTATTATTATTATTATTATTATTATTCTTAAAAAGCCTAAGTTTTAGCAAGTTTGATTTCTGAAATGTCATCCAAATATAAATGACAGAGCAGCAACAGAAAATTCCATATGTAATTATAAACACTGTATATTCTTATGTCTCTTCATTTTATACTGTGCTTTTTTAAGTGTAAATTCAAGAAAACGATGTGTTCTCAGAAAAATGACTAGATAAAATGTATATCATTCTGAGTTTTTCTTCTGACAAATACATATTGAGCACCTCTATGTTTCGGGAACCAGGCCTACGACAGAGAAAAAAGTGTAATCCCTTTCCTCAAGTTCATTGTGCAGTGGAAAAGACAAATGAGTAGGTTGGCATTTACTCTTAAGGCTGGTGGGGGTTGTGATAGGGGTCATTACTTTGTCACAAGAGCAGAGAGCGGGGGACACTAATGTGGAATTGGGGATATCAGAGAAAACTTCTCAAGGTAGTAACTCAGATCTGTCAACTGTAGCTGAGAAAATTAGCCCTGCAAATGGGAGATGGGGTTGGGGGAAGATGTTCTGAGAAGAAGAAATAAAGTGGGCTAGGAATAGGTTTCCAAGAACGTTTCATTACAGCACCACTGCCTCTGCCTCCGACCTTGCCTCACCTTGGGTAACACACCTACTATTCAACAGATGCTACCCAGATGCCAACAACACAGAGAAGATGCTTACCAATCCGGGAGGGCACCTGAATGGAAGGATGCTTTTTTTTTTTTCTAATTTTTCTTTTCTCAAGAAATTGGCAGACATTTCTGAAATCACAATGTTAATTTGAGCACTTTGTATCTCAAAGGTCTATCTCCCAATTCCTCCTAGGAGAATTCCTTAAACACACTTATCTTTTCAGTCCGTGCATTAATTCCTGTTAGCTTTATCTATGAAGGTCTCCTTCCCTGAATTCTGCCGGTCTCCCTGCACTGGAAAGAAAGAGCAGATGTGGTAAGAACATTTTAAAAGGTCATTAGTGTACCATTTTGCAAACTGTTTAACTGCAGGAGTATCAAGTTTAGAGCTATAAAGCATTTCAATAGTTTAGAAATGCAAAATTAATGCAAAACATTTTTATATTAAATAACAATAAATTTGCTTACACTGTTATATGTTATGTCATTTAACAAACATCCAGAATTAATTCACCAAGGTTCACCAAGGCTGAGGACCTAAAAAAAAATAATAATAATAGTTTTTCTAACATCCAAACTTTATCCATAGGTAGAATAAGTTAAATTTATTAAATATAGCTGTATTTATTATATAGGTTTTGGAAAATGAGAGATACGTGTACTCTTTTAGCTATTTAAATATGGGATCAAAATGTCAAAATAATTTATCAAGAAAATTCATAAGGCGTCCAGTGGAGTACAGTGAACAGCACTTTAGACTAAATAGGTACAAGTGAGACAATATCCATTAGAGCAGGGACCTTATCTATTTCATTTATTGCCTAGATGTGCAGTGGTTATATGTTAAGTCAGTGCATGAGTATTTGTTTTGGTTTGAATTATGTCCCCCCACAGTTCATATATTGAAGTGTTAACCCCAAGTAACTCAGAATGAGACCTTATTTGGAGATAAGGTCTTTAGAAAGTTAATATGAGGTCATCAAGATGGGCTTCAATCCAATATGAATGGAGTTCTTAAATAAAGGAGAAATTAGGAGGCAGATATGCACACAGGGAGGCCACCGTGTGAAGATAAAGGCAGAGATCATGGTGATGCTTCTCAAGCCGAGGAACAGCAGGGATTGCCAGCCAGCCACCAGAAGCTGGGTGAGAGTCATGAAACAGATTCTCTCTCACAGCTCTCAGAAGGAACCAACAAGGGCTGATGCCTTAATCTCAGATTATAGCATCCAGAACTGTGAAACAACAAATTTCTATAGCCACCCGGTTTGTTTACGTGCTAGAAAACTAATGCAGTATCTTCCTAGTTAAGTTACAGGCTATTATCTTGATTTTAATGTTCAACTATGACTTAAGTTCATCAGTTGTGTTTCTATCAGTGTTTGGCTACCTAACCACTCTGTAAAATAGTAAATAAACCTACTTTCTTTGGACTTCACATATCATAAAACTGTACAGTGAAAGTGTTCAAAAAAATGTTTACATGTACACAAGTTATACAATATTATGTCTCATGTTATTAAGTACCTTCTGCATATGCCTGTTGGAGGATTAAATGAGATAATTTGTGTAAAATACAAAGATGCCCAAGAGAAAGCCTTCAATAAATAAAATTTGCAAAAATAACAGTTTAGTGTAAAAGAAACATGTTTTGAAATTAAATACTATGGATTTGAAATCTCACTAACTGTATGACCTTGAACAAGCTACACAATCTCTCTGTGTTCATGGGGAGGTTATGTTTCTTCATATTCCCTTATAATGATTTTGTAATATGATATAAAGATGATTGTGATAACATATGAAAATCTTAGCATGGTGATGACCACATAGCAAGAACTCAATAGGAGATAGTGCTAGACAATGAGTGGGAGTTGAGAATATAAAAAGTTTCAAAAATGAATGAGTCAGTTTTATTTCTTAGTAAATTCATCAAAGCATAGGAAACTATTGTAGTTAAGAAATGCTAGCTGCTTTTACAAAGAAATCATCAAATTTTCATGACTAACCCCAATAGAAGTTTGTTTCCTACTCGTGCAAAATCCAAGGTGGTTTTTCCTATTTGGCAGGTGTGGCTTTCCTTCATGCAGTCATTCAGAAACCAAGCTCCTCTGCCTGTAGGTCTGAATTCCCTTAGGACCTCTGTGTCATCTGCTTTCAGCCAGTAGAAGGGGAAAAGTAGTGAGTGAGAGGTATTGAAGAAGGTGTAAGTACTTTTTTAACTCAGGTCGAAAAGTGAGCACTCCATTTTAGCTCACATTCCTCTGATAAAAATCAATTCACCTTGAGGCAAAAAGTCTAGGAAGTATAGTCCCTGCTTCAGCAGAACTCTCAGCAACAACTCACACCGTGAAAGTGAGAGATATAAACTAGCTCTATTTGTTGCAGAGATTTATATACACAATGACAAAACGGAGTGAGCCCAGGATGGGGAAGAAGTATAGATTACAGTCTGGGTATGAAACTAGCCATTCTTAAGGCTCCAGATTGGAACTCTGGAGTTCTGGGCCACTTTCATACCCATTGTCTGTTGCATAATCAATAGTAGAAAATCCTACTTGATGGTAGAGGCAGGAGTAAAATAGGAGTAAGGGGAAATGTTGTTAAACTCTATTTCAGGAACGTGATAATATAGAATTCTGGAGTGGTATTCTAGAGAAAGAACTTAAGCTTATCATTGAAGAGTTTTGGCATAGTTTTATGTCTGCTCATCCCTGATGGTTTTAGGCTACAAATAAGTAGGAATATAATTACTTGGTGAATATAATTACCTGTGTGTGTTGGTTCCGATCTTCTGAGGTATGATTGAGTTTTCTGTTATTTTGCTTAATAGAAGATCATTAAAACAAAGATAGCATTCAGTCAGCATCTCTTAGTTGTCTGGAAGACCTTCTCCCAAAACTAGCTAGGTCAGCAACACTACCGTACAATTTGCTGTTGCACAATGAGATTCCAAATTCCAGGGCTGAGAATGCCACACTGAGGTGCAATGCATGGTGCACAGATATGTAGGAAATCTTCCGGGTTGTGAAAACATTTCCTAAGAACTAACAAACCCAGCCAAATTTGTTATGGCTGCTCTTGAGCTGGGGAGGGGAAAAAAAAAACAACAACTATCCAAAGGGAAATATGCACTGACAATTTATCTGTGAGTCAACTGTTCCATATTAAAGGAGTCAATAGAAAATCCTTTGCTGGAGGATCTGAACAGACTTGGATTCAATTTGAAAATAATTCATTGTATTAATTTCTTATCAAAAGGTATGTCATAACAGAAGGACAGAGTTTACTCTTTTTCATGGGCAAATTTTAAAAATCATATAATTTAATGAGATAGAGTTATTTCTTTTTAAACACCATAGTAAGTGATGACATCACAGCGTGACATTCCTCTGCTATGGCTGAAGTTCTTTCTCACTTGTATTCTTTAAAATGTTACTTTTTGTGAGCAATGATTGAAAAAAGGACCTCTGTAACTTTCATCAGCAAATAGTAAGGCTGGGGGTCAAATGACACTCAAAGAAAACATGAAATTTCTATGTGCTACTTTTGCTTTATAAAACAATTTCTTATTTAATGGTAGGGCCTCCTAAAAATGTGCACTATTAATTTAAGTTCTAAAGAGATTTAAATATTCTATTAAAGTTCATTAAAGAAAAATATGAGCACTATAATTTAGTACAAAAAGGTAGCTGGTAATACATGTGAATTGGCATATCAAAAATAATTATAGTGAGACAGTTGCTTCTTGTAGATAAAGTTCTAGAAGTTGCATCAAACAGCTTGCTCTCCTATTTGCTAAGTCAAATGAGATGAGTCCAATTTATTTAATGCTGCTTATCTTTTATGCTATTAAAGGCCTATGTATTTAGAAAGATTCAGCTTTAGGCAATAAAGCAGGCACCTACCTAGATGGATCTGAACATTTAGTAAAAAGTTATCACTTCCAGACATTGTACCAATAGGGAATATCCACACGATTGCTTATAAATTAAAGGAGGAGAACTTAAATTCTAGGAATGAATTCTCTGTCCAGTAATAAAAGGGTAAACAAAACAAACAAAAGAGATTATCATAGTCAGGAGAGCTTTAACCAGTAATTTATCCCAAGATCTCCAAATATTTAAACTATTCAGTTCCTAGGGACTAGAAACTACAAGGAATGCAGAGATGAGTGTAACAGTTTAATGGTCATCATATGTTATAGTACTGACTTTCCAAGCTTCTATAATTTTTTATAACACAAAAGTTCAATGGAAAAATGATTGGTTTATGAGTCTGGGGTTATATGATGTGTGACTTTGGGAAAATCATTTATTCACTCTTGGCATTTATGACCTGAGAGGTAAAACAAAGGGTTGAGAAGAAACATCAGCTGGTGGCAAAGCAATCACCAACACAAGGTCTTTTAAAAACACGTGATACCCCAAACTCCACTACAAAAGCAAAGAGAGCAAGGTGACACTTTTGTAAGCAGCTGCTAGTCCCATAGATCATTCTGTAGTTTGGATTCAAGAGCAACTTCTTAGATCACAGCAAGAAAAATTAACCAAATGTTGAGAGGAAACCATTCATTACTGAGAACAGATGATGCTTGACAGAGCTGGGTGATTGGCTTACATGACATCTCATTTACCTTTGCACACAGTCGTAAAGCAACAGTTCACCTACACATTACCAGTATTTAAGCCATTAGTTTCTGACTAAACCAGGAGACCTGTTTGAAAAATGAACCTAAGAACCATTTGAGGTTATATCAATATTTTTCTAGTTCAGTAGAGTAATATAGTTTCTTAATTACCGAATGTCAGAGCCTAGAGAACTAAACAAATAAATTGTTATTCTACTACAAAATTCATCTTGAATGAAGGAATCCAGGTAGTCATAAATAAGCATTTTCTCAGGCCTCATTCCAAAACCAATAGTGAAGTTCAAGATAAAGACTCAGCTTATAGACCTTCACCCCACCCCAATTTATAGGTTGCAAAAGGCTGAAGCAGATGAATTGAATGAAAATGACAGATCTGTAACACTCATTGCGTAGATACAGAAAACAAACAGATAATTGCCAGAGGGATGAGTGGTGGGAGGATGGGTGAAAAAAGGTGAAGGGAATTGAGAGAAACAAACTTCTAGTTATAAAATAAAGAAGTCATGGAGATGTAATGTACAGCATAGGGAATGTAGTCAACAATATAATAACTTTATACAGTGTCAGGTGGTTACTAGAGTTGTTATGGTAATCGCAATAAGGTAAGGCATATAAGTGTCAGATCGCTATGTTGTACATCTGAAACTAGTATGTCAACTATAATTTTAATAATAAACAAATAAATTTAATTTAAAAAATATAAATGAATAAAAGAAGAATATCCCTCTTTAAGTCCTCTGTACTTTAGAATCTTCGATAGCTCTATATTTTTACCTAACCCTGTTCCCATGTAGATGAATTAACAGGTAACTTAGAACTTCATTCTTGAGAAGGCTGCTGATCTAAAAAAAAAACATGTTTGTATTGATCCCACCCACATTCTGACCACCCACTCCCAACTACTCAATTAACAATGATACTGATCAGGCGAAAAATATTAAGAGATTATATGAGTGTAACAACAACATTGATCTCAACTTCTAGATGAATCTAAATCTACCAAAAATATTTCCCACACAGGCTAGAATGTGCTAGATCTCCATAGATCTCAACTCTTCAGGTCAAAACAAAAACAAATAAATAAATTTGTTTTATCCATTTATTTTCTTTTCATTTGTGATAATTTAAAAAAAAATGGATAGAAATTCATTGACACAGCTCCCATGGAAAACCGTGCTCTATGTCCCCTCTCCTTGAATCTGGGCAAGCTTGTGACTCATTTGTAACTAACTGAATGCAGAAGTGACTGCATGACGTCCAAGGCTTGAGCAGAAAAGATAACAGAGCTTCCATCTTGTTCATTGGTACACTCATGCTTGAAGCTTTGAGCTACCATAGAAGAAGTCCAGTTACCCTTAGACCATGATGTTGAAGAGGCCATGTGTAGGCACTTTGGCCAACAGCCCAGTGAGGTCACACGAGGGAGCCACATTGGCCATCTAGCCCAGCTGATCCCTCAGGTGACTGCAGTCTCAGCCGACATCTAACTACGACCACCTGAGACAATCCAGTCAGGAACTGTCCAAGCGAGTCCTCAAATCCTCAACTCCCTGACCCACAAATTGATAAGCAAAAAGAAAATTGTATAATCAAAGGGTGGTACATTTAGTGGGCAACTCCTACTGCTTTTTCAGGTCTTAGCTTAGTCATCATTTTCTCCAGAAAGATCTCCAAAACTAAATGTGGTACACACTTTAGGCACTACCTAGGTCTCTGTTGTTGCCTTATTACAGTACTTAGTACCCTGTATCATAATTGCAATTATACTTGTCTGAATAACTGTAATACAAGCTCTTTGAAGACAAAAGTGTGCCTTGCTCATGGCTGCACGTCCATTTATTTCCTAGCAATATACTGGGAGGTACCTACCTCAGAGTCAGAAGTGCTGATTTCTGTTTGCTCCAGGGGGCATCCTGTCTATTTTATTTTAACGTAAGAAAATTGATATTTGATGAGAGAAGAAAAAAGCAGCCAATAGGTGGCATAAAAAGAAGGGTTAAAAACAATGAAAAAAGATGATTTTTCTCCTTTGTAACATTCTTCTTATAAGCAGATTTATTCATGCACTGGACTCAGAATTATTTAGTCTTAAAATATGTTTCCAAAATGAGATAGAAATAAGAATGTTCAGAACAGGTTGTACATTAGCAGGGCAGTGAATCGGGGCACTGTGGCCTCTCCTTAGTTACTCGACTTTCCTGCTGGGGTGATTTGAGAAGCCATGACAGGCATTGTTTGACACTCCAGGAAGGTCATTTTCGATAGTCAGTAGTTAATTTTCTGACTTATAACACTCCTTTTTTTCTCCTTTATGTCTTTTTATTTTTCTAAATTTAGATAATGGTTCTTTTGTATATTCTGGCTTTTCACTCATTAGATTCTCCAGGATTGCCAGTAAGAATTGCAGAAAGTCTTTTCAATGACACCATTTCAGCACTATTTCTGGATGTTGAGGAATATTGTTGCCGGGCTTTTGGAGGAAGGATTATTTTCTTGGCAAGTAGTATGGGCTCCACAGGGCTCATTAGACTTTCTGTTGGGAAGATCTAAGGTGCACAGTTGAATACTGTCATAAAAAAGGAAGCAGTTCAGGTCTAATTCCTAATAGAGCTGCAAAGACTACAGCTCCCTTTTGATCTCTAAATTCCAAAGCAAGCCTTTTGTAGTTGTCATATTACTACTGCTCATTCCAGAGCCATGATTTTTTCTTTCTAAATCTTTCATGCTCAGATGTTATTTTAATGCTTAGTATACATAAGCAGATTTGGGACCCCCGTGTATTTAATAGGAACAATATTTCCTTCTAAGGGATGATGTGTATGCATGTGCACGCGTGTGTGTATGCACATGTGTGTGTGTTTCTCACAAAACAGCTCTTCTTTGCAGAACCTGTTTCCTCCAGATTTAACAACTGTTCATCAAACTCAATTGTCTTTTCTCTCTATTCTTTGTGTAACTGCAAAGTTACAATATCCCTCATTTGATCACTGACATACAAATTGTAATGTATGATGTTCTTTCAGTGGTGTGGGATAAAGGAGCTCTTTCTCATTTTTAGCATAAAAGTGATCTTTGCCTATTTTCTTGAGAATGAAAGTTCAAGGCAACTTCGTGTTCTGAATGATGACAGAACTATACTATTGCCTAAAGTTAAAGATCTGCCTCTGGATAAGAAAGCAAAAAAAATGACAAAGTCATTGTTTGTATAAAGCTTTCATTTATTTCCCATTGAGAACTATTTTATATTGTTCTAGAAAAATATAATTTCAATAAAAATTGTTTTATTCCACTCATGAGATAAATCATGTAGCCATTATTAGGCTTTTCTCTGTTGCAAAAAAAAAAGGAGATCCGCATTGAACACCACACAGCATGAATTCAAGGTTTATAATAACAAAACATTATTTTTTATATCCATGTCACAAGTTAATAAGTATATCATAAGTGATGATATTTTAAAATGTAAGATTTTAAAGTGGAAAATATAATGTAGGAAAAAATTTTTATAGTAATTTCAAAACATCAGTTGGTATTGGATGACTAGATCTTAGTATGACTATTTCTTTTTTTTAATTAATAATTATTTCTGTTTTAGTCCTTTCTAGTTTTATAGTGTATCTGAATATTTATAACTCATAGCTTATTTTTGTTTATAACTGTTAAAAATTAGACTTACCTGGATTTAATAGTTTGTCATAACATGAATGAAGAATATTTGCTTTTTAACAAGAAGATAAAGTATAAACTGAATGCCTATACTAGGAACACAGAATACTGTAGCAATTCCAAAAACATATCCATTCTTGTCAAGCAATCTCAAGCTGTGTGTTCACATTTCCAGGGTAATATTTTCCTGGCATTGTCATATAATGGCCTCACACTGTATTGTCTCACCATTTCAAAAAGAAAAAATAAAATGCAACAATTTTGAATATAATTTTGTAAAAGGGAAAATACTTATAACCCTGAACCATAAGCAGCTATTCTAAATTTTGCATGTTAGCTTCCAATCTTTATCTATTTGCATCTATATTTTTACATGATATATATTTCATTGAACATTATTACATCCTAGACACTTCCCCAAGTTTACTTAAAGAAAAGTGCAAAGTTAATGCCAATTAACTACTAAATCACTGATGCAGAGCTGCTGGGACGATGAATATTTAGGCAGACAGAATTTAAAATGCTGAGTTGGCTGTGCTGAATTGGGACTTTTCTTCAATCAGTATCTATAACTACAAATGACACCTTCCTGTCTGCTCGGGTCCCTAAAAGTAAATAGTGTTACAAAAGTCCAGACCCTGTGAAGGAGATTCTATTACCTAAAGTCTCTTTATATATACATCTTTGAAAATCTAAGAAAATATTTTGACTACATGTTTTAAATTATGAGAATATTAGGATTATTATTTTGTCAACATCCAAAGTATGTATCAGTTATAAAAAAAAAAACCTGATAATATTTTCCTTGAATATGTTTCCTTAAAACATTAAGTAAAGAGTTGCTTTGAATGTTTTAGCATTATTAAAAGTTTATGCAAAATCGTATGGTTTTTTGGAGCCGAATTCATTAATATTTCAAAATTAAAATAATTGCTTGTACTCTGTTGATTATGAAACACAATATTGGCTTTATAAACATAGTCCTAACTAGAATAAAAGCATCATAAAAATAGTTATTTAATGACAGAGCTGTCTAGGAGACAGTAAAATGGATCAATGTAAACCATTCATTTATATTTTCGCTCCATGAATATTTACTAAACATTTGCTTTGTATGTGGTAAGGATATGACGAAGACCAAAACTGTTTAAATCCTTGCCCTTATGAAGCTAAAATATTCAAAGTGAAATTCTTTGAAAACTGAGGCCTATTAGGAATATTAGCAACCACATTGTTCTGTTATTTATTCCATGATTTAGGTGAAAAAAATGCAATAAATATTTAATTTTCTTGTTTACTTGTACAAAGCATAGTCTTTATTAAGGCCTGTCTAGAAAATTAAGAGCTTGGAGTGTAAATATGTAAATGGATTATCCTCCTCAGTGGGGTTGGATAATCTTAATTTAACAAGAATTTCAACTCTGTGGTGGTGTTCAGCTCCCACTGAGATGTTCATGTGTTTGCCAGAATGATCAGCTCTAACTATGTGAGCACAGTGTGGCTCCTTTTTGGGCAGACGGTGAAGGTATCTGATCTTCAGGTATGTGTGTAAAGAGGCTGCCTTGCTGAAGTGCCATATATATGCTTTGCAATTTTAACGAATATCCTATTATGTATGTATCCACATTGGTACTCCAGCTATGACCAAGAAAGTTCCATATTTGTAGTAAAGGTGGAGTCAACAAATTTTTCTCTTTAGATGTTGGTACCTTATGCCTTGAGGTCTGGGGTTCAGAATAAACCTTTGTTCCCTTCCCTTATTCAGGTCAGAAAGACACTGCATTATTTGCAGTGTTTCCTATGATAAATGTGCTTCATTTACTTTCACATATGTACATTTTTAATCCCTCTTCAAAGGAAGAACTTAATTATTTTCAATATTTTTTCTTGCCAGATTAGTAGCTTAAAGACAATCACATGAAAATCTTCCTCCAAGCAAAATCACTGTTGAGGACCCCCTTACCTACTTAATCTATTGGTTGTTATTTTTCTTCATGCTTGCAAGTAAAGACATTCAACTTTAAATATATTTCAAAGCAACACTGTAAGTTGGAACATTACTAGGTAGATCATCTGAAACATAGTAATAAATTCAATTATTTTAATGTTCTGTGTATGTAGTTTTTTAAATGAAGTATGTGCTGTATACCTAGAACTCCAAATAGAAATTAAATGAAATATAAAGTGCATTTCTCCCAAATAAGCTCAAATTTTAGCTAAGGCAAAGATAAATACATATCTACCCAGGTGTCCTACTTAAAACTAAACTGGATGTTTGGTTATTCACAACTTCAATGGGTTGGAAACATGTAGATCGATGCGATTGCTTCGTTTGGTCAGAAACTCCAGTGCAGGCGAGTTCTGGGGCAGGTGGAAGAAATCTTAAAAACCCGTCTTCTCCTGTACAGCTGAGAGTGCCCCCATTGCGATTAATATCAGTCACCTGGCTGATCTTTCTGCCTCGAAGTTCATTTGATTCTAGTTGATCTCTCCACGCTGAGACTGAAACAATCTTTGTATATTATGTCTGATTCTTGAATGTCTTCCCGTTTGAAAATGTCGATGAATCCCATTGCTCCTATAATAAAATCATGAGTATATTTTACAGGGCTGGTGAATGACTTGGGCACGGTCTACGTCTCCGCTCAGGCTTGCCCAGTCTCCCTCACAGTCCATCCATCTGCGTCATGCTCGCTGCTGTACTTAGGCCTCTGGCTTTCCACATGCCCTTTCCTCTGCCCTGACATATCCAGCCAGTTCTCCTCCCACCTGGTCGACCCCAATTAATACCTCAGATCTCAGATTAGATACAGATTCATCCAGAAGGATTTAGGTTAGGTGTTCTTTCTGCGTGTGGATATACCATCTGTGCTTGTATCAGCAGAATACATCTAATGTCCTATTTTAATTTCCTTTTTACCTGCTCACTAGTCTCTAAGCTTTAGGATGAGGGGAGGGGAAGGTGCCTGAATACAATGGTATACAGGGGAAAAAATGACTAACAAGAAGTGTAGCACAGTTTATATACTATATGGCAGACATTAGAGGCTTGGAGTGATGACGGTACTTGGGATTCTGTCCTATAGGAAATCATTGAAAGGAAAAAAAAAAGAATCAAAGGCTCTGCGAAATTTAGCCAGTTGAAAAAAACAAAACAAAACTGTGGGAGTATCATGCAGCAGACAACACATTTAGAGTTGACCAAATACCCATGTTCTCTCCTAAATGTCCCAGAGTCTCCTGCAGTTAGGTTATGGTCACATGACTAATTCTGGCCAATGGATTGAGTGAAGTGTGTCACTTCAAGGATGAAGCAATTAACGACTGCTTTGCTGCTTCTGTCTCTCTTCTCTGGCAACGTGATCTAGAAGGCCACATTCCAGAAAGCACATTCAGAAAAGCATTCTGACTCATACGAGAAAGAAATAAGCCTTTAATGTGTTAAGGCACCGAGATTTCAAGGTTTAAATGATATGGTCACTAGAGTTAATTACCCTTACTAGTATAGGGAATAATGACTACCTTCCTGAATTTTGAGAACCCAGTCACGTAAACAAGCAACAAGTTCTTAAGAAATAGAATTATAACCAAAAGATAAAACGTACAGAAACAAATATTTTTAAAAACCACACAAACCATTTGGTAACAACTATGCAAAAAATGAATTTGGCTCTCTTAAACAATAAGCACTGCTGGTGTCTGGACACCATGAGAACATCGTACAAGGAACTTCACAGACGACTGGACGAGGACTCCAACAGGGCGCCACAGCGCTTTAGAAGAAGCAGAGGTTTTTAAGGGGAAGAGCGATCCCCAGCGAGGCCGCCTGGGACGCCTGTGCTATTGCTTTCTGCTGGCAAAAGAATGAATATACATATCAGCTACCTTTCTGGGGAGCTGCTGCGACCGAGATGTTTAACGCTCACCTCACTGCATCCTTATAAGCTGATGAACGTCCTCACTGTCCCAAATAACCCTCCAATCACTCCTTCACCATCACTCGTGGCTCCTGAGCCTGGCCTTTCTAATCCATGTTTTTTCTTTTCCTACATTCCCACCTTTATACCTGCTTTGCTACCTTCTGGAGCCCCTTAGCCACAGTCTTGGATTTCCAGTCATGAACCTTAGACTGTAAGCAATGTGACCTTTACCTCCCAGCTTCAAACTCAGGTTAACTTGAGTCCTGTCTGCCAGGAACAGGAAATGAGGTAGTTTGGTGTTTCTGACTGTTCTTTTTAATTAGCTGTATGCGACAGTGACTAAGGAAGCTCTGTTCTGAGGTAAACGTGCATCTGCCCTTTCAGGTAACATCTAGTTAGTAAGGTAGGTTCAGTTCTTGACTATTTTATTGGTTTTTAACTAAATATATCTTTTAAAATTGATGGACTCAATAGGCAATGAGATGACATTCACTCAATTGTTTAAAATATATTTATTTAGTATCTACCATGTATCAGGTATGCTGGAAGTCTACTTGCACAGAAGAAATACAGAGCCCTGTTCTTCCTAGAACTTACATTCTAATGGGACTTTAGAAAATAAATAAGTGGGAAAATATATAGTAAGTACTGATGAGCAATGTGAAGGAGATGTATGCAATGCTATAGTAGAAGCTGATGGAAGTACCTAATTTTTTCTGGGTGGGTTACTGATATCCCAGGTCAGGCTGTTTGATTTATCCAGGAAGATTAATAATTAAACTCTTTGCATCCTGCACAATCTATCTCACAAGCTGCCATATTTCATCACACAATTCCCACCAAAACCCCAAACAGAGTGAGATATATATATATATATTTATTTATATTTGGCTCACAGCAACAAGGACCAGTCTGGAAAGAAAGAGACAATGCAGCTTCTCTCATGAAAAGGGAAGGCAGAACTTTTGCCAATGTCACAGCCAAGATTCAAAATTCAAGAAACTTTCACAAAAGGATGGACAAAACAGATCCGTTCAACCATAACAATTTATCCCAGGCAGAGAAAGGACACAGATGGACAAGGGATTACTGCCATGTGCAACCCAAAGCCACCGCCAGGCCAAGACTCAGCAGTGCCCTGAGCTGGTGTGCCGGAGAACACCCAAACGCCACACGCACCAGGCAGCCATATGCAAGCCCCAATGACAGGCCGGCTGGTGGTCTCTTTTCTTTTTAAAACTGGCATTTAAAATCTCTCTGGCAGATGGAAGAAAACTATGTAATAAAAGTTGACATATTTTTTTACTCTGTATATTTGTTAAGTTAATTCCATTATTCACTGGGAGATCAGTGAATAATACCCAGACTGTAGCGGCTTGCAGTTAATGTAGAGGATACAGTTTCTTGGGGCCAAGTAGATATTAAATAGAGGCAACAAGTATGTCATTACCTTAAGAGGTTCCAGGGTGACATAAAAGGTAAAGATAAAGGCTTAATCTATGTTTGGTCATATGTGTTTTTCAACAACATTCTCTTTGGGTTGTATATTCGAAAGAAAGGATGGAAGGAAGGAGGAAAGAGAAGGAAGGTCGGGAGGAGGGACAGAGGAGCGGAGGAGAGAGCGAATCTGTTTCATTCTGCACCTTCATTTTGTCAGAACGCTCATGCCTCTCTTTCTGTAGTAAACCATCAGTTTCTTTTCCAATACCTTTCTGTTTCATTCAAAAGGGCAGCTTTTAAGCCAATAAATCTCAGCCAAAGTCTGACTCAGAAATGTACCTCTTCACACATTCATCTCAGATAATTAAATATGAAACTGGTTTAAAGTTCTCAATTATATTATTTGACCCCAAAAGTTATAGTAAGTATAGCTGGTGTTACATCATTCTTAGGCAGTTTAAGATCTGCACTCAGGACACTGCCTGTCACATAAAAGGTGCTCAATATGTGTCCGTTGGTAAAAATATAGCTTAGACACTCTCTTTCATGTTTCTAAACATATTAAATATGCACATTTTAAACGATGATTCTGATCCTTTTAGCACTTGCCATCTTTGGGCCTTTAATTCTGTAGAATACATTCTCTGCCATCTCCCAGTTATGGTGGCATGTTTCCTTGTGTGTTTGAGACAATACTTTGAGGCCTTTCTGCATGGGGAAAATGTATGTTTACACCACCAACCACGGCCACTTTAAAATGATTCTTTGGTGCAGTGTTTGGGGGATCGTACGAGGGAGTTCCATACTCTGAATCCAGGCCTGTGGTTCAGAATTCTCAAAGAAAATTTCTTTTCCAAGTGCACCAGCTATCAAGCTCATTCCTGCCCTCGGGACTCTGTTCCAGCCATTTCCTCTGCTCTAGATCTTCACGTGCTTGGTCTTTCTTATCCTTCACATCTTGGCTCAAATAGCACGTCCTCAGAGAAGCAATTCTTCACTACCTGACTGAATATAGTTCTCTGCTCCAGTCACTCCTTGAATCCATAGAAGCACTCAATATAGGTACAGAGAACACAGTTGTTTAATTAATTGAACCAAATAAATAAAATATAGCTTCTGTCTGTGATCACATGCCTCAAAACAGACACAAGGATTTCCTCCAAACTTAGAGAATATGAATCAGCTTTTATGGAATGTGACAAAAACAAAATGAACTTTGTGGAATACAATGTTGCTAACATTTTCACTTAATTTCCCCTTTTCTTTAGTCCAGGATTAACTGTCAGCATCTGTGATACTAACCACAGTCATAGTTTCTTATCAAATTTAAAAATAAAAACAAAGGCAGTTTATTTAACTCCAGGAGAGAATACCTTGACCTCCCTGCTGGGGCCACACCTAGTCATATGGATAAATTAGACCAGCTAATAATTTCATGCATACATCAACCAATATTTCAGAAAATAGCTACCTAATATTTATTGAAGAAAAAGTGAAGTTTTATACCTCTTTCATCATATTTAAGATAATTCAGTTAATGCACCGAGTGTAATGTGATATTCTAACTTAATTTGGAATCTTCTTTCGTAGTTTTTCTCACTCATAGTTTGTGTGCACGAACATAGGAGTAACTTATAAGAATGTTACAAAATCCTGTTCAAAATATCATCGAAAGTTTTTTTTTTTCTGTTCTTTATGTCAGCAAAAATATTTTTACCTTCTCAGTAGTTCTCTTTTTTTAGTTTCTTTTGCAATTTTCTGATTCAGAAAACACCTTGGCAGGTATAGTAAAAGGTTTAAAGTTTAGGGGGAAAAAAGTCTAGTTCTCATTAAGCAGCACGATCACATGCATTTTTCAATTTCAGCTCTAACTGCTGACTTCAGGCAGCTGTCAACTGGCTATTCTCAGGGTGGTTGTCACCTGCTGAAAAAATTCCCAGCAGAGATCCATCAGTGGTGGCAAGGAGGGTTTCGTTTTGTTTTAATTTTTACTTCAAGGTGCACATTATCTTGGCAGAAGCCAAACTACAAAAGGAATAGTGCCTAGAAACCTGAATTAAACGGCCCCACATCCTCAATGTACCATAGTTGCTTTACGGCCCCTTAGATATGGTTCCCCCAGGCATCTTTCTGCCTGGCCCCACCATTGTCTCTCATCCCTTTCCATGCATCACCATCCACGATTACCTTCCTGGTCTGACAGTAACTTCATGCTTTCTCC
>NW_006442103.1:4121661-4128231 GCF_000325575.1 Pteropus alecto | reverse complement strand
CTTTCCCATCAGCAGTGAAAAATGCCAAAGCATAAGCAACTGATATAAGCGCACCAACTTACATCTATACTTAATGGCTGATAAATTTAGAGGTTGGGTCTAGTGACATGAAAAGGAAGAAATAAGAATGGACAAAGGAAAAGGAGTCTATGCCAGAGGATGGGAGATAAAGAGTTATATTTGAGTGAAAGTATAAAACCTATGTTCTGATGAGGAAAGTTCTAGATCTTAGAGCCAAGCTACAGTTTGAGTGTCTGATCCCCTCTGCCCCAATACCCCCCGCCTTCCTCCAGCAGTCTGGCTCACTTGTTGAGAGCCTACCACATGCCATGTACTGCATGTACTGTGTTTCATCTGTATAAGCTTGTTTTAAAATACAATCCCATGAATTAGGTATTTTTATTTTCATGTTAAGGATTGGGAAACTAATGCCAAAAGAGGTTCTTTCTCAGAATATCACATCAAGCTGGTCTTCAAATCCAAGTATATTTAGCAAAAGGATGAGGCATATAAGACTAAGAGAATGAAGACCATACATTGAACCAAAAGTCTAAAATCTTAAAATGACTGAGGTAGACTTGTCATCAGAATCAAAGTTATAGGTAGGTGGAGTGTGAGTTCAGGAAAAGGATCTTCATGGGAAGATCCGCTTATACAATAAAAAAAATCTATGCCCAACGATGCCTGAAATTTGTTTAATAGAAAACATTGAAAATAAAACATAATAAAGAGGATAGAAAATTTTTTAAAAAGTAAGCATTGAGACTTAAAGAAGGATAATATTAGCAAACATTTTTTTATTGCTTACCATATACCAGATACTATGCTAAGCACAGGTACAGAAATCCTCACATTTGTAATCCTAGCAGCAATGTGTGATTAACATACTATTGTTCTACTCATTTAAAGGTCATGAGAGTGATATCAGCATCCCCCCTCAACAATGACAGTGTGGCATCCATCCATGGACAAAGCTGCCTTTGTAGGGTTATAGCACCAAGGGGCCTGGGAGGATTCTTGGCCACCCTGCATCTGGTGATAAGCATACAGACTTCGGTTCCAGCCATGGACCGTGAAGTGACCAACCCGAGGGCCTTTTGGCCACTGTCTGAGAGTCTGAGAGCCTGAAAAACACTTAGACTATCACCCACAGACAAGAGAGCCTTTGCAGCAACAGTCCAGCAGAGAAGTTCCAGCACACACACCATGGAGCAAAATAATCTGAGATGTGACACATTGGAGAAGGTGAAGAGGGATGGTTTAGTTAACTCACATCACCCCTCCCCCAAGGCTGCACAGCTTAGGGCCAAAAGAGATCATCTCAGGTCCATGATTTCTCCTGCGAGGGAAAGTGAGAGTCTGTGTGCGAACACCTGGCTCCTCGCCTATGCAGGATGCTGCCAAGGAGGCCCGTTTGTCTCTCGCCTCTTCCAGAGTTCTGCGTGGTGAGCTGCATGATGGGGGTGGAAGTGGGGGGAAGTGAGGAGCTGAGAGAGTGGCAGCCAGGATTTGGAAGGAAGGTATCAAAGGGAGGAGGAGCCTACTAACCACATCGCAGACTCCACGGGAAGATCTGCAATTTACCTGATAAAACATTCAAAATAGATGTTTTAAGGAAGCTCAATGAGCTGCAAGAAAAGATAGTTCAAAGACAGCTCAAAGATATTAAGAAAACAAAATGAGAAATTTAACAGAGACAAAAATCATGAAACCATGGTTATTGCAGGACTCCTCACAGTAGCCAAGTGTGGCAATGACCCATGTGTCCATCCATGAATGAGTAGATAAGGAAGATGTGATATGTATGTACGACATGGATGAAACTTAAGGGTATTATGCTAAGTGAAATAAGCCAGACAAATAAAGATAAACACTATGTGACCTCACCTATATGTGGAAGCTGAAAAAGCCTAACTCACAGAAACAGAGTTGAATGGTGTTTGCCAGGGCCTTGGCGTGGTAGGGAATGGGGAAGATGTTGGTCAAAGTGTATAAAATTTCAGGTATAAAATGAATAAATTTTCAGAATCTATGTCCAGCAGTGGCCCTCAACTTTTTTTGCACCAGGGACTAGTGCTCCTATGAGGATCTAATGCCTGATGATCTGAGGTGGAGCTGAGGCGGTGATGCTAGCACTGGGGAGCGGCTGCAAATACAGATGAAGCTTCACTTGCTTGTCGGCTGCTCACCTCCTGCTGTGCAGCCCGGTTCCTAACAGGCCATGAACCAGTACCCAGTACTGGTCTGCAGCCCGGAGGCTGGGGACCCCTGACATACAGCAGTGACTATAGTTAATGGTCCTCTATTATACACTAGAAAGTTGCTAAGAGAGTAGATCTCAAATGTTCTCACCACAAAAAACAAGTAATTATGTGAGGTGACGGAGCGTTAACTAACCCTACTGTAAAATCATTTCACAATATTTTCATGTGTCAAATCATCTATTGTACACTTTAAACTTACATAATGTGATATGTCAATTATATCTCTTTAAAGCCGGAAAAAAATTATTAAAACTGAGGTCTAAAAAGGTTAAACGAACTTCCCAAGGGCACAGAGTACTGTGTCAGAATGAGAATTCTAAGCAAGGTTTGTATGCCTCTAAACCCAGGGCTTCAAACAGCAAGCTAAACCTCTTCAAGAAGGGGAAGCAATGATGGTGGCACAGGTGACCTAAGTCACCATCTCCCGTCACTGGAAGCAAGCTCCACAGAATAGGATTCCCGAGGTAAGGCAAACACCCAACGGATCAGATAACAACATCATAAATAAATAACACTTGTGGAGCAGTATTAATACTGTAAGCTAAATACTTTATCTAGATTATTTTATTTCTTGCTTACAACAAATCTAAGGAATAGGTATTAATATTATCCTTATATTAAAGTTGAGGAAACAGACTTAGAGAAAATCAGTACGTTGCCAAGGCTGAATTCCTAGACTCTGGGAACCATACATCCTCCATCATTTTACTTCAAGTCATATCTCTATAGGGTGAGAGCTTTAATTCCATCTTTCATAATACTGACTCCTTAGTACCCTAGTACTTGAAGTCTTTTGGACCTGAGTCTTGGGGAAAGTTGAGCTGAATGGATGGAGTGGCCTATAGCACCTCCTAGTGGCTAGAGTGGCCACTAACATCTACTGATGTGTTCAATGCAAACCAAGAAGCACCAGCTTGTGGCTTTGTCTTAAGGCCTGGCAGGCATTAAACACCTGCAGTCAAACCATCCTAAGCCTCTGAAGCCTCATTAAATGCCTGACATCTGGTATACACCAGGGTACTTTAGCAATTGGGGAAGAGGATCACGCAGATTAAAATGATAAAATTACCCCCAAATTAGTTCAGCAGATGTGGAACAGAGACACCAGGAGTTTTGTTTTTCAGTTGCATTCCACTACAATAAATATCAATGCTCGTTATCCCCACTAATTACACAGTTCTCCAGCACCAAGCAAACTCCGTTTTCCTTTCATTTCTGACACACAGGATTTAGATGTATCCCCTCTAATGACCTGCTTCCTCCTCTTTCAAAAAGAGTGCTACAGCCACCCAGCTAGTAATTCAAAAATGTTAGCTACTTTGTCCCCCAATTCCTTTTAGGGTTAATTTTTAAGGCATACCCTTAAATTATAGGAATTTTCAGTCTTTAAAAAGTGGCTATTTTTAGACCCGTTTACAAGAACACAATCTTAAACATCAGTCAAAAACAGCTTGTACCGAATGCATCCTTCTCTGGAACAGGGCATCTAGCGGCAGAGCATCCATTTGTAGCTGGCCCAGCTGCCCTATAATTAAAGTTGCATTGTAGCCCTTCTTCAAACTTATTTCTGCAGGAGAACAGCTAAGATTCCCCAAGATGTCAGTATATGTGCTACTAGAATTGCATCCAGTTTGTTGGTTAACATTATCAAAGCCAGCTTAGTGCTGAATTTAAAGCCAGAAATGGTGATACAGCAACATATATCCACAGTAGCTTTTGTAAAGTCATCATGACTGCCTTGCTCTCCCAAGCGCCACTCGAAAACCCTCTTCATAAGACCCATTCAGAGCTCTGTGAAGGAATCATACTGCTGTTGAATTTTTAAAAAATTACTCATTATGTACATCAACTCTGCATTATGCACTCAAAAGCTGTAGAAACCGACCTTTCCAAATTGCAAGTAATTTTTAACCATGAGTTCATTCTCATGCCGTTATTCACATAGAGATGATGTAATATGAATTTTAAAAACAAGAAATCAACTTTAGGGATCAAGTGGGTCAAGGATGAGAACAGCGTGGCCCGAAGGACTCAAGACCTCCTTCAGATTAAAGTGAGAGATTCTAAAAATGAGAACGTCAATATCAGGTGGCAGATCTTGAAAACAATTTTTTCTTCCTAAAGCAAGTTCTATGAAAACAAAAGCAGCAAGTGTTTATGTAGGTAATTTTTCTTCAAAAGTACAATTATTGAGCAGATCCAAAGAATTCTTCATAGTAAAGAATAGAGAACATAATATAGGACTGATAAATATTTACTGAGAACCTACTATGTGCAAAGCACTGTTTTGCTCTGAGGCGCAGAGAAATAGAAAATTTGGCACCAACTGCCTGCACCTCCCTGTTTCTACTTTTAGAAAATTCTCTCCTTCCAGTGTGGTGCCTCTGCTCTCTCCTAGCTGACAGGCTTACACTATCACAGGCCTTAGAGTCTTGAGATTTAAAGGCAGTTGTTGAAGCAGCACAATGCTACCAAGATAGAGGCAGGTAAAAGGGATGGATCCCATCCTAGCACTCAGAAGCATGTCTTGTTCCCCGCCCCCCCACCCCCACGGATGAATGCAAGCGCGCACAGCACACACACACACACACACACACACACCAGATTTGATGACATCATTCCAAAAACCCTCTCTTAAATATTCAGATAAATTAGCTTCTCCATTTAACTCCCTCTCTTGAAAAGTATTTTAAGAATCTAGCCCCAACCAAATGCACTTTGTTTTTTTTCTCCCAAACACAGAACCTGTGAATGAGCATAATTTTAAGTCAATAGAGATATACATAATATATAAGGGAATTTTTAAAAGATCATGCATTTCCAAAACCAGTTGTTAAGGTTACAGTAAGTAATAAAAATGCAGAGAGCATCTTGTAGGAGAGACATGCACTGGGAACCCCTGACTGGCTTAACCAGAGGAAACCGACCCCACTGGTTCACTTAGCAACAGCTGTGGGATCCGGATTACAAATTCCTCCCAAGGCAGTATGAATACGAGCCTGAAATATTCATCTCTCTTCCCAATACAAATGTGCTGATGCACTGTCATCTCGATATTTCTATAAACTAAACACCCTGCCTCAGAGCAGAGCAAGTTAAATCCTCAAAATTCTTAGGAAATAAAGTGTATGATGCTCAAAAAAAAAAAAAAAACACACATATGAAAAGATTTTCCCTTGGAGTCTCAAAATCGGTTGACGGTAGCAAGATTGAACGGAGATAAAATGACAAATTCTACCACTATTTTAGGTTCTTGGATCTCAGAAAGTAAACATATATGTGCCTGGATTAATAGTTTCCTCTTGGGAGCCATCTCCAGTGAAATGCAGGCACATTATTACATAATTTAGAAGAATATCTTATATGTTCATTTATAAATAGAATTGAAGAAAAACAGCCAAATTAAACTATATAAAATCCAAGTTCATAGTGACTGGGAAATGCCTAATGTAGGTGGAAGGTAAAAAGCAGAATTATTGGCCTCTGGAGATTGTGATAAAAGTAAAGTGGGAATTTAAAAAATAGTGAATTATCCAGATTTTTATTCTAATTCTAGTTTAGCAAGTATTGAGTGTATTTTATGTTCTTGACATTGCAATGAATGCCAGAAATGTAAAGATGAAAGACACTTGCCCTGTCGCCAGGAAGCACACAGTCTAATGGGTGACATCAAGGCAAGAGAATCTAATATGACTTTAAAAAAAAAAAAAACTTCATTCACGAAGGTATTCTAGGCTGCAGGTAAAGGACTTTAACCTGTTCGTGCATTAGCCACATTTTTATTATCATAGACATCTCCACATTTATAATTTCCATCATTTTATTGACAAGGTGCTTTAATATGAATTATTTTATGTTCTGTTAAAAGAAAATTTTCCACAGAGAATTTACTCATCTAGTAGGTTTTTATTCAGTGATTCATGAATCAGGCAGCATCAAATCTAGCAACTCGAAAAAAGTTCTGAAGAGCTAACAAGATGAGATCTTCATAGGCCAAAGCCAGCAGGAAGGAGGAAGTTGTAATGGCGTTTTCTGATTGGTTGCAGCAGAGGTGCTCTCCTTATAGGGAGCAAAGGGATGTCTCAGAGCCGAGTCAACTCTGAGAGCAGAGAATAAAACTTAACTTTCGTGGGGCTTTCCGTGAGTGACTCCATCTTGGGCTTAATCTAGCTACTTTCACAGTACCCTTCGCAACAGTTCTATCAAATAAACGAGCATCGACGTTATCTCAGATTTGTAAGTCATGTTAAACATCTTAAAAGTCTGTTCTTGGTCCTGAACACACATGGCGTTATATTCTTAACGC
>NW_006442103.1:4081622-4121610 GCF_000325575.1 Pteropus alecto | reverse complement strand
AAGCCTTTCAGGGCACACGGGGACAGTGTCTTGGATTCGCTAATCCTTTTCTGTCCTATTCATAGCTGTTTTCAAAAGACTAATGGTATTAATTACTCCTTAGTAGTTTCCTGCGGCATGCTGAATATTTCATGCTGAATAAGTGGTCTTATGTCTCTCGGTCCAGATAATTCCAGTCTAGAATAAATTCCAGTACTTATTTCTTAGCTCCATTGTGCCCTTCTCTAAAGAATCAAATTATTTCACTAAGTCCACGGTGTTATTCTAATTCTCTGAGTTTTTCGAAGTGAATGATAAATTTTGTAAATGTTTTTAAATATTTCATACTAGTGAACCAAAGAGAGCTCAATAAAAGTTTTATTTTTCTTTTCACTGATATCAGTATAACGTTATGACTCACCATGGTTTTATTTTGCTTCTGGCCACTCCTTTGCCCTCACTTTCATCTTTTACTAAGTGGTTCCTACTTCCCTACCTACCAACACTAACGATTTCTCAAGTATTTCCAACAGTATATTTTCCCATAAAACGTTTTGTTTTTTTTTTTTTAAATAAAATCTGGTTTGTGGAAGAAAATTCCTGTATGCATTTTAAAAATACAAATTCTAACACTATTTTAAAACACTCGATTATTTTTTATATGTGGAGACGTTCTTTGCATACTAACATTAAAGAAGGAACCCAGATTATTAACCTGGATTCATCCCAATAAACATCATTAAAATCAGCGAAGTAGACATTTAGTCATTTCTCCCCCCGTTATACCAAGAGATGGTGATTACTCAGCATCTGAACGTGTGGTTTAAATTAAACTGACTACTATGGAGGACTGCTGAGAAAGCACACAAACCCCCAGCATGAAAGAATTCCTACAGAAGAACACAAACAGCATGACTCCACTCTACTCATTCTTCTCCCAATTCCATAATCAGTATTTTAAAAATATGTCTTAGAAGCTTTAATACTTGAATTTGAACCTATTACTCTGATGCTGCCACAGCCATTTCTCCCTCCTTTAGCCTCTATAAGACTGTATTCAGGTCCTTATCCACTATTATACAGTATCATGCATAGTAAGTACTCAGTAGGCGATGAGTTTTTGAACTAGAAAGAAATTTTTAGGTTATAGATATGCTTCAGTAAAGAATTGCATTTCCGGGAAACTTCTTCAAGAAACCAGTTTTATGCAAAAGGTGAATGCTATAATATCATTTATGATAGTAAGCCATTTAAAACTATATAAATGTTTAACAATAGGAGATGGGTGATAAACTATGGTATGGCTAAATGACTGAATTTATGACAGGCATTAAAATCAATGTTTAGTGTAAAAATGATTTTTTTAATATCAAGTGAAAAAAGTGATAAATGATTTTGATATGGGCCATCACTTGCAAAATTCTTAATCTTTTTAGTAAACCTAGTCAAGTCTTTTCTTTCCTCCCTTCTTTGGAGAAAGACCAAATTCCCTCAAACTTAGATAATTACCTTGAAACTGGTAACTCAGGCCTCTACCGACTGACAAGATCACTGAAATTCAGCATTCTTCTTGGCCCATTATAAAGCAAGAATGGCTTTAGTGCAAAACAGGGCCCTTGGAGTCCAAGAAGGGAGGGGACCTTTTATCCGTTTTTTTTTTCCTTTCTTCTACGAATATTAATCAAGTCTGATTTCTTTTACCTGCTTGATAGTCGAATCAATAACAGAAATGTAACTAGATATGTGATTCAAGTAACAAGTTTGTACCTTTTTCCTTGTCTAGGAACAGAGGTGGCACTTGGGGCATCCAGGGGCACCCTGGCTGGATGGCGGCAAAAGGACGGGGTGGCAAAAGCCTAAGACACCCTGTGGTCAGGGACTAGGGCCATTGTAAGCAGGAAGCAGATACAGAAGAAGAGACCTCTGTCCCTCAGCATCCATCCTAATAATAAGGGATTCATGGCTCTTAGAAAAGGGTTAGGCAGGAAAGTTAGATAAGGGGTTTTGGGTCTGCCTGCAAAGATACTGAGGTCGTCCTATCCTAGAAAGGGTCCACCCCAGTCTGCCCACCATTAAACAAGCCAGAAGGCATTTTTTGGGCTAAAAGTAACTCATACAAGGAAACAAGTAAGCAGGTAATTGGGTTCTAGTTTCAGCCAGTCACTCGCGCCTGCGCAATGAAGCCCCAATGACCCTCAACACACCTGAGCCTCATTATACCATCATTATAATATGATGCATATGCTCGGAAGTTCATTAACATCAGACTGAATAACAGACTGAATTCTGGGAATGAATGCGCGCAGAACGCAAATGATGAGTCGCTGAGTCCCGTCAATCTTAGTTGTCAATCAAGGAAGCCCACTCCTCTAAGAAAAGTAACTGCCCACAGCAAATAGGGATAAAAACTCCAAAGGCTGTGTTATGTGCCTATGAGTCCTTGAGCCTTTTGAGCTGCTCTTCTCTTGCCTGTGTTGCTTTTCTTTCCCTTCTAATAAAGCTCTTCTTTTCTGTCGTATTTCGGTGTCTTGCTCCATTCTTTGTTCAAGACATCAAGAACCTGGACAAGGGGTTGAGAGGAGAACTCCACTCTCTGGTAACAATTTTATATAGTATTATATAAATGTGATTTTTCATACAAATATTTTTTACACATAAGGTTTGAAACTTCCCCAACTGAGGAATAATTTTTCTGTGTGAGTCCCATATGTTAAATGATTCCAGCTGCGGACCGCTGGGGCGTCACAGATGGGGCATCACAGATGGGGCATCACAGATGGGGCTTTTCTTTTTCTGGCTTCAGGGCAGAGACCAGCAGGGGCCACGTACCCAATGACTGAGAAAACAAGGCCTCAACAGGAATACACCATTGAAAGGGTTTTCAAAATGATGACAATGTTTACATAGAAAGACGTTTTGTCCATGATTTGTGTAATAGAACATAATAGTAATGTCAAAGAAAAACACCTATTTTTTGTTTTCTGCTGTAAAACTGCACATTTACCTTTCATTACAGCACACTCCCAGTTCCTGTTGGCAGGGGTGCGAGAAATAGAAAAGGCTATGTGTTCCTAAGTGTACTCATTTTCTGACCGGATTTATTGATGTAAAATTACAACAAACACCACATATTTGAAGTATATGACTGGATGAGTTCGGACGTATGTGTACACACAGGCAACCATTAACAATCAAGGTGACAAACATATCTATCTCTCCCAATGATTTCCTTCTACCTTTTTATAAATCCTCTCTGTCACCTCTCCTCATTCCACCCACTTATCCTGACCCCAAATTAGTTTGTCACTATAGGTTATAGACTAATCTGTCACTGTGGATTGGTTTGCACTTCCTAGAATGTGGTATAAATAGTTACGAGTATGCTATTTTTACTTGCTTCATTCACTCAGCATGATTATCTGGAGATTAATCCATGCTGTAGAATGTATCAAGAGTTCATTCATTTTTATTGCTGAAGAGTATTCCATTATATGAAGGTTTGCATAGGATAATATTACATACATGTATAAAATATTATAAATGATATTTATTACATAAAATATATAAATAAAACTATTACATACATGTATAACATAAACATACGACAGTTTGTTTATTCACCTGTTTAGAGATCTTGCCATTTAAATATAAAGCTCTTTTGAACAGTTCTATACAGATCTTTGTATGGACATAGATTTATTTCTCTCGTGTAAATATCTAGGAGTGGAATGGCTAGGTTATATGTTAGGGGTATGTGTCACTTTTTAAGAAACTGCCAAACTGTTTTCCAAAGTGGCTGTATTATTTCATATTCTCATCAGCAGTGTATGAGGGTTCCAGTTACTCCATATACCTGTCAGCATTTGGGATGCTCAGTCTTTTTAATTTTAGCATGTATAGTTTGCCTCTACACATCTAATAGGTGTGCAATGGTATCTCATTGTGGTTCTAATTTGCACATTTTTAGTGATGAATGGCACTGCGTATTGTTGCATTTGCTTATTTGCCACAGTAGTATAACTCTTTTGGTCTATTCAAATACTTGCCAATATTTTTTAAATTAGAGTTTTTTGAAATTGAGTTTTGAAAGGTTTTTATACATTTTGGATATAAGCTCATCATATAAATGATTTTAAGAATTTTCTCCTTATCACTAGTTTTTGACAATTGGATCATGATGAGATTTGAAGTTTCTTTTTTTTTTTTCTGTTTGAGATTCATTGAGAGTCTTGGATCTGTGGATTCGTAGAGTTTGTCAAATTTGGAAAAGTTTCAGCCTTTATTTCTTCAGTTTCTTTGTTTTCTATCCCTGTCTCCTTTCTTTGGGCGTACCGAATACAATTATATTAGCCACTTGTAATTGTCTCATATCTCACTGACACTGTTCTGTTTTTGTTTTTTGTTTTTACAAAATTTTCCTTTATCTCCATGATTCATCTTAGTAGTTTCTATTCCCAAGGCTTCATGCTTCCCAATTTTTACATCTGCAGTGTTGCATTTTTCATGATCCCATTCAGTCATGTCAAACATTTCAGTTCACATTTATGGAAATGCAATTTTGCTTTATTTTTATTTCTTCCATGTTTATGTTTAACTGTTGAATATATAGTTATGGTAAGTATCTTAATGTTTTTATTTGCTAATTTTAACATTTGCGTCAACTGTGGCTTTCAACTTTTCCCTCATTATAACTCATATTTTTCTACTATTTTGCCTGTTTGATCATTTGTTATGGAATTCCAGACATTGTGAACTTTACTTTGTTAGATGCTGGATATTTTTGTATTGTCAAAAATACTCTTGAGCTTTGTTCTGGATCACAGTTAATTTACTTAGATACTGTTAGATCTTGGTTTTAAGATTTGTTAGGCAAGACTGGAGAAGTGTTTAAAACTAATTATTTTCTACTATTGATGAAGACATGTCAGTGATTTTCACCTGATACCCTATGAATCATGATGTTTTCCAGTCTGGCTGGGGGGAAAAGAGGCTCTTTTTAGCTCCGAGGCACTGCCAGGCACCATCACCTTTAAACTATTTAGGTAGTCCTTCCCTGGCCTTGGGTAGTTCTCTCACGCCCAGGCACTTATCAGTACTCTGCTAAAAAGATGAAGACGCCTGCCCGGCTCTCTGAGTGTTCTTTCTGTGCAGCTCTCTCTCCTCTCCAGTTCTTTTTAGAGGCAAACTACACATCTTTTTGTCCTCAAACTCTCAGCTCTGTCCCTTTGACTCAGAGCATTGGCCCAGCTCTGCTTGGGTTCTCTCCCCATATTCTATAGCCTGGAAATCCCTTCAAGGTGGTAAGCTAGGGAAATCATAGGGTACACATTTCCCTCCATCTGCTGGGGATCACTGTCTCATATTACCTGATGCTAGTGTTAACTCTTGTTCCATATATTTGGTAGCAACCTTAAATGACATATATAAGTAGCAACCTCAAGTGACATTCAATAAATAATTACTATATTTATGCTGGGTTTACATGGCACTTCCTGTCACTGAAATGCCAGTAAGCATTACAGTACCAATACGCCTGCTTAAGGCGTCTTCCTAATAGCAAGAATTTTTGCTTAGAAGGTTATTTTGTGGATTAGGAGGCTTCAACAAAGATAGGTTTATTTATTTTGTCAGGCTGGGCAGTAATTTTGTCCCCAGTTTCTCTGTCTTAGTTGAAAGTGGGTATCCCTACATGTATTCATTCTGCTTCTAAGGGACAAGAAAAAGCCCAGAATTCTGAGTAGTCAGTAAGCAGCTATAATGTCCATACAGTTACGGAGACTCAAACATTACTCTGTGAAATAACCCACTATGAAAGAAAAAATTGTCTTTGACCTGAATTGTTGTTGTCGTTTAATGGGCATTGCTTTCAGTAAATATTTTGCACTTTATTTTTTAAATTTCTTCTTAACATAACACTTTCATACTATTCTTGAATAGCTACAGTTGTTAAACTGCCACGTGTTAACTTTGTTTTTCTCTGCCAACTTAAAGCTCTTCTTGATAGTTTACAGAGATAAATCTAGAAGTTATTCATTTCACATTTCTTTTTAAAAATTCAGGTGTTTTCATGGAAACGATTTTAGAAGAATACACAAGGAAAAACATAATAAAACAATAGAAATATTTTTAAAATAAAGACAACATAATTTTTGTGTGGATAAAATACAACTTATAGAACTGTACTTGCAGGTAAAATCACTTAACTGCTTTACCTGAGTTGCTTGGTTGGTTATCTCAAACTCCCTAGCAATTCAATTAAATCAGCTGGACCATTACATACTATGAAACTGGCAGATTGTTTCACTGAATTGACTCACTGAGTCAATAAAAAAATGGTTGAACTGGTTGTAAATGGAGCCATAAAACAGCCTGGGAATAGCAGTCTCATGTTGGGCGCTATGGCTTCTGAAGAGCACTCAGAAAACATTTGTGAATCCTTTCTCTTCCTGTATTGTTTTTACCAAAGGACTTTGAAGTTACAAGGGTATTAAAACTCTTTTGATCTAAGGTGTCTTTGTTATTTGAGGAAAATGGATCAGGGTTGTAAATAGTCTGTGGCACGCCTTGTTTACACAATAGTACAGAGTGAGGAAATTGCAATTGGAATTTAGAACAATCCCATTTGCATCGAAAACAGAACACTCAAATTAAACAGGCACTGGTAAGAAACTGGCCTAATATTTACCCAGTGACCACTATAAAGCTGAAATAGAAACCTCAATTGACATTCAATAAATAGATTAGTACATTTATGCTGGATTTACAAAGTATTTATAGCACTGTTTGTCATTAAAATGTCAGTAAGCATTAGTACCAATAGGCCTGCTTAAAACTCCTTCCTAATGGCAAAAATTGAGAATTTTGCTTAGGATGTAATTTTGTGGAGACTTTGACAAAGATTAGCTTGGAAAAACAGCACGGTTTTTTTTTGAAATCTTGTAGGTTAAAATGGCATTGACAGTTGTCCCTTCATTATTCCAGTTTCTCTCCTAACTCTGCATGTTTTGGTTGAGAAAGAAACAATACAGGCTGAACTGAGCATTAGAAAGGAAATGACATGGGCTAAGATGGGGCCTGGGGTAAGGGTAAACTGCAATTGAAATGCGATGTCTCGTAGACACTTAATTTTAAAGTTAGAAAATACGTTCCCTAATTTTGCAGATATTCTAGGAAGTAAAGCTACTTCACAGGAAGATAGGATAAAAGCCCATCCAAAGCAGATCTATTGTTAATTCTCAAAGTCTTATCTGGGAGATTATCACCAAATTTGTTGACACTGTCGTTTCCTTCTTTTACTGCCCAGTAGGAATTCTAAAGCTGAAAGACACTGGCTGTGGCTGGCAGCAGTGCCCCTTCTTCCCTCTTCATCTTGGGGCTGACACTCGCTCCTTTTTCCAAGGGACTTCGCTGGGAGAACTCCTCTGCTCTCCACCACTGTAGATTTAATGCTCAGGGAAAAGCTAAGAGCCTTGTGCTTATTAAAAAACAAACAAAATCCTGAAGCTGTCTAGGGTCACGATTCAGAGCAGACTTAGGTGTGAATCACACTGATTGTTGTGCAAGATCGTACCAGCTATTTCACTTCTCCAAGCCCCACTTTCCTTATCTGAAAAAATGTAATAATTGTTTTGGTCTCATTATATCAAATAAAGACTAATCACATGTCAAGCGTTTGACACTGCATCTGTCAAAAAATATCCTTTCTTACTATATAATCAAATAGGAGTGTCCATCCTGTTTTTTTTTTCAAACCTGTAAGAGCATTGTGATTTGGTAGCCTTTTATTGTACTCAATATTCACAATGGAAATAATATTTTTGTAGCTCACACACTCATTGAGGCAACCAAGCTTTCACACATCAAATGTGAAGTACTGTAAACACATCTTATCAGAATCAATACTATGTTGTGACTCAAGTTCTCTTTCAGATTTATCTGGGGCCACAGGCTTCTCCAAGGGTTGTGGGCTTAGAAATACAGCAGCAGTGGTGCTTCAAAGCCAGTGTGCAGGTGATAGCAGTGACCCATAAGTTATCTGGAATTGGTGAGATGACTTTCTCTACCTCTTCGACCCTCTTTACAGCTGCCCCTCCCCGCCCCCTCCGCCCGCACCATTTTTTTTTTTTTCCTTCAGACAAGCTGGATTCAAAGGACTGGGAGCCATGTGCCCAGTTAATAACAGCTCTTGAATGGTTGATATAGAAGTTGAAACAGGGAGGACAAGCTGGTAAGTGAAAAGTTTGAGAATGATTGAATCAATTCAATTTTAAGTGTCTTTTTGCTCCTTGTACTAGAATCAGAGAAATGTATTTTGAAATAGTATAGAAATACATTATTTTCTGCTTATTTATTTCTAAAGATCTTTTGATGAATGAATTATTAAATTAATGAATGAACATCAGGAAGATGGAACAGTTTTAGTCTTTTCTATAAGATTCATTTGGACATGCTGCGGAATAAACGGCTCTCGGTCTTCGAAAAGTGTGTTCTTCCCGCAGTGTGCCTCTTTTACTGCTGTGCTGCATGTGACACAAAACACAATTAGTCTTTCAATTGGGCTCTGCATTTTTCTGATCTTCTAACAACTGGGTGTCACATATCTCAATGTATAACCACCCACTCACAACAAGATTATACATTAGACTCTTTGTTATCTACTTTTATGAAAGATTTCTGAAAGCTAAAAAGAATAAATTAACTGCACCAAGTCTGTGATAAAGTTTCTTTCTCTATCTGATTGTTAATAATATTTCCACAATTGTACAGTTAACCCCATCAAGGAGAAGCCCATTTACATGATCCTAAGAGGAGGTCACTGGATGTTATATAACATACACTTGACACTTGGGGCTATATATTTGTATTTACTCTAAACTAAATATTATGATAGTGTCTGACAGCAAGCTGTAAAATAGAGTAAATCTCTCTGAATATAATGTAAACACAAATCCAGAATGCAAAATCATATATAACATTTTCATTTAAATTTCTCATATTTTAATGATCTCCCATGTAAGTTCCTCTCTAAGTGGCATTTCAGTGTTAACATTCCTTTGTCCATACTTTGTAGAAATGTGTAGACTGGTGAATGCTTATAATCAAAGATGGTGTCTATCTTTTTCACCATTAACTTCACCACTGATGAGAGTGGCTGGCATAAATACATACTCGAAAGATACTTATATTGAATAAAACTACAAAAATCAGAAACTGAAATATGAAGATTAATGCATATTTTAAATAAGAATAATAGCTATAATATTTAGAGTAGTTTTGACGTTCCAGGCTGCTTCATGTACATTATATCTTTGCAAAGTCATAAATACATAAAAATGTGCTTTCATGATGATTTTAAGGATAAGCGGATTTTGAAATACCTTTTACTTCTGTCATTTAACATAATTAGTGTAGAAAGGCAGAGGATATATCAGTTTTATGCAGCATCCGACCACTTATTATGCCATCACCTCTCCACATACTATTGCAGTGGTTTCACAGGGCACTTCTCTGCTTCTTCATCTTACCTCCTACTAATAAGCCCTTTAAAACATGAGTGAGGATATGTCCCTTCTCTGCTCAGAACTCTCCAATGATATGCCTTTTATCTAAGAATAAAATCTAAAGTGCAAAAGAAAAAAAAAAATCTGAAGTGCTTACCTTGGCCTACAGAGCCCCCACCGTCAGTCACCTACAGCCTCTCCAGGCACATCCCAGCACTCCTCCGCTCCCTGAGCTCCAGCCGCGACTGTCCTCGAAGAACGATGTAGCCTCTGGAATAATGAAAACATAAATTTCTGTTGTTTAAACTCTCTTATCTGTGATATTTTATTATGGGAGCCCTGGCGAACTGATTTAACATTTTTATACAAAAAAGAAAACTACGCCGACGCTCAGAATAATTAGTAAATATGCCCAAGATCACACAGATAATAAATGACTGATTTAGGGAGTGGCTCCATAGTGTAGTGGTTAGAATGTCTGCTTTACACGCAGGAGGTCCTAGGTTTGCGTCCCAGGGGCGCCGGGCCCCAGGTGCACCTGGCTCTGGGTGCACCTGTCCCTGGGTGCATCTGTTCCTGGGTGCACCTGGCCCCTGGCGCACAAAGCGAGCCTGTGGGAGGAGACGCCCGGCCTTCAGAGATCCAGTTCTTAAAAAGAGAAACTGCAACATCCATAGGTCAGGGATGGAAGTGGAGGGGAGGTGGAATTAACGAGGGGGGAAAAAAATGAAACAAATGACTGATTTAAATCCAGATCTTAACCTCAGAGCCCTCACTCTTAAACATTAGTTAAGAGAGTATCTAGATCTCTTATCTGCATAACTAGATGTTAAGTACTCCTGAGGTTTTGAACATATTTGCATACTAGGTAGTCAATAATTAATAACTGGTGATAAATTTGTTGATCCGCCTCTTGAGGGATTGTCAGACAAATTAATACCTAGGTTTACTAGGCCTTCGAGGGAAATAAATGCTCCAAGTTTAAAGGGGGAAAAATATGGGCATTTACTTCTTGAGTGACATAAATATGTGAGAATACTTTTGAGAAATTTTTTACTTTATGGGGCAGATTTTGAAAACTTACACTGACTTAGCAGCCCGAGCTGGCCCCAGAGCTGAGAATGAGGTTTACCGGGTGACAGCAATGTGAGAAGTGGGCACAAAACACCCTGGGTCTCTGAACCATCATCAGTAGCAGGTGGTGAGCAGGCGCCTCACCTCAGGTCAGGGCGACTTGACACATTTTTTCCCTCTGAGGAGAGGGTTCTGTTTAGAAGATTTGGGAAATGTTTTTTCAGCTTAGTAATGGTTGGGCTGTAATTTACTCAAAATGGATAGAAAGCAGTTAAAGAAGAGAAGCATCTTCATGTAGACTATAAATGTAAAAAGTTATCAATACCATTTGGGAAGGAGGGAAAATTCATATCAGAAAAAACAAATTAGGCATAATCCCTCCCTAAATTATTATATGTAATATATAATATATAAATCTATTAATATATATAGATATAGATATATACACACACACACATATCCCAGATACTGGAGACCTTTAATTTTTAATTAAGCTTCTCCCTCCCTGCCTCATGTGTACAAGATAATAAGTAAAAATTGATTTAAAAATTATTTTAAAATATTGTTTTAAATTAAATTTTATAAAAGAATCAAGTTTCTCTATTTTAAAAGCATTTTCTTTGGATGAGTATTTTACACTGAGCTTGTGCTGACGAACAAGAACCAAGTGCCAAAACAGTTTTCTGGAACGGAACCAGAGAACCATTAAGTGAAGAAACTTCCCACTCTTTTCTACCACCGGCCAGTCACTTACCCGAAGTAACTAAGGAAGGTGGCATTCAGCGTATACTATGTGCGGTAAAGGCAGCATTACACTGTATATTAGGCAGGAAGTAATGGAAAAGAAGGAGATTAATTTAAAACAATATTTGCCTAAGGAGATGAGAGAAGAGATGAACAGCTCTCATTTTGACTCTGTTTTCAAATAACTAAGACCAGGACCCACCACATAATTTTTGGGCCCAGTGCAAAATAAAAATGTTCAAGAATTATAGACTTCCAAGATAGTGACAGCAGAGCATTAAAGTGTTGGACCCTTCTAGCACAGGACCCTATATGACCACACAGGTCACATGCTGTGAGTCTCCTCCTAAGTGAGACTCTGGCTCACAATTTCTTTGTAAACTTAGGAACTAAGTTAGCTTATCTCCATAGTCCTTTACAGGTTTTAGGATTCTGTGTTATGATTATAAAATACTTCATGCTTACAAGATGAAAAGATTATAGAGCAGAATTCTGTGAACTTTTTTTTCTGAAAGAAATTACTTACCAAAAAAATTTGTAACCTTGCCTTAGAGGAGAAAAATACTGACCTCCTAAATGGAATTCTTAACAATTTCATCACATATTTCTAAAGGAACACTCAACTAATTTCACTTCTTAGAAAGAATCAGCATAAGACCTTTACGAAAAAAAGAAAAAAGAAAATGCAGCTATTATGTAATTTCGATCTTAAAGTTTAGAAGTGGGTAATTATAGTTCTTTGGCTTTCATTTTCCATTTAAGCCCTTTAAAGTTCACTGAAAAATGTAAATTATGCCATCGAGCCATCTTGAGCTCTTCAGGTTTTTGTGATATAATAACTAAACAAGAAAGCTTTTCCTCCGAAAAAATATTGATTTTAGTACAATTTTCCCTTTCTTGAAATGTTAGAATCTGAATTCTTTAAGGTAGGAGGTATTCCAATATGACAAAATACATAGGAACATGAAATACCAAGATAAAGAACGAGTGTAAGAGAGGAAGAAAATAAAGGGGGAAAGAGGAAGGTGAGAAGGAGAAAAGGTGAGTTACCGTGATGTTGCCCTAAGGAATATATATTTTATAATAAAGAATTTCCAAAAGTAAAATTAAGTGACCGCAATGATATTTTAGAAGAAACCAATAATGGGGACAAGACACATTATTTGTAAGCCCTCCAAGAGCGGCTCTGGGAGAGGCGGGAAGGCTGGGATCAGGCTTGCTGACATCTCATGATACTTAGTCTTTTGGTCTGTGATTCACTGCAGCAGACTCACAATGACGAGAAATGGATTTTTATACTGTCCATCCAAGGTTCTGACTCAATGTAGATGCTGCTAGTTATCCCTGCATATCTAGCTTTTCTTTTTTCTTAGTAATGGAACTGATTTTAATTGGTGGAAGCCATGTATACAAATAAATAGAAAATTCTCCAGTCTCCCTTGAAGCTAGGTATGATACGTGATTGGCTATTGAGTTGTGGTAAATTATGGCCATTGAATTTAGACAAAACTACTTATTTAGATTAGCACTGATTTTCCAATTGTCAGGGTAAATAGGTCTATTTCCTATATGTTGGCTCTGAAGCAATTCACTTTATTTTCCTGAAACTCTGTCCTTCCTTAGCTTTCAAAACTAAATTGTTTTTTCCCCCTAATAGTTTAGTAACTCCTTTCAAATCTCTATTGCCACTGTTTTAGTTAAAATCTCAGTAATCTCTAACCTGTGCTACTGCAGCAAATTCTTAATTACCGTCCCAGCCTCTGATTTAAATATAACTTTAGTTTGTTATGCACAGAATCACCATATTTTCTTTAATTGCTTTGAGCTGGCATAAAATATGAGAATATGAGGTAGAGAATTGGAGAATAATTATTATTACCGTGACTGTGTTATTCCCAGGATGATGTAGACAAGAGACTTCAGGAACGGTGAGACATGACATAATAAATAAACCTTTAAACCCATGCATATATATTCATTAATTTTTGACAAAGGGACCAAGAATATATAACGGTAAAAGGATAGACTCTTTAATAAATGTATTGAGAACACTAGATAGCCACATGCAAAAGAATGAAACTGGATCCCTTTCTCATACCATGTAACAAAATCAACTTAAAATGTATTGAAGACTTGACGGTAAGACCTGAAACAGTAAACTCCTAGAAGAAAACATAGGAGGTAAGTTCCTTCACACAAATGATTTTTTTTGGATCCAACACCATAGCAGAAATAAACAAGTGGGATTATATCAAACTAAAAAGTTTCTGCACAGCAAAGGAAACCAACAAAACGAAAAGGCAAACCATGGACTAAAAAACCTTATCTTGGGATCTCTTTCCTCTCATTCACTATACTCTGGACATCTGACCATCTTCCACTTCTTCCTGTACATCAAAGGTCCTGAGATTTTTTTTCCCTACCTCAGGACCTTTGCACATGTTATTTCACTCAGCCCCAATCTTTTCCCCTTTGCCTATTTGTCTTATTTTCTGGGTCCTCAGTAGTCCTTCCATGTTTACTCAGTTTAAAATAGATGTTCCATGTTATTCTTTTAGTGGTCTCACTGCACCATAGCACTTGTCAGAAGTTGTAATTATGCATTGTTATGGGTAACCATGTCCCCTCAAAGAAGATATGTTGAAGTCCTAAACCCCAGTACCTCAGAATGTGCTCCTATTTTAAAATAGGGTCTTTATAGAGATAATCAAGTTCAAATGAGGTCTTCAGGGTAGGCCTTAATCCATTACTATAGTGTGCCTGTGAGGAGAGAATATTTGGACACAGAGACAGGCACTCATTGAAGGAAGACGATGTGAATATACACGGGGAGGAGACAGCCATGTGACTGGAGTGGTGCATTACAATTCATAGAACACTAAGGACTGCCAGAAGATAGGAGAGACTAGAATCCTTCCCTAGAGCCATCGAGGAGAGGATGGTCCTGTTGGCACCTTGATTCCAGACTTCTAGTCTCCTGAACTGAAAGACAATAAATTTCTGTTGTTCTAAGCCTCCTCGTTTTGGGTACTTTATTATGGAAGCCCTGAGACTAATGCATGCACTAATTGAGATTTATTTATTATTTATGTATGATGTTTGTCTCCTCATAAGACTTTTGGCATACTGAGGGCAGGTTATATTTATTTTACTTATTATTATAGTTTATAGTAGCACAGATGATGGTCTCGGGCACCTGTTAGCAGTGTTATATTTGTGGAATTAGTGAATTATCAAATGAGTAGATGTACGGATGGTGATATTTGAATGCAGAGAGTTTCAAAAGATTTTTGAGTCTATGGCCATGCCACCCTGAACAAGCCCCATCCCGTCTGATCTCGGAAGCTAAGCAGGATCAGGCCTAGTTAGTACTTGGATGGGAGACCACCTAGGAAGACCAGGTGCTGTAGGTGTAAACATTTTTAAAAAATAAAGGATTATAAGCTGACAAGGTCCTTGCAATTTGTGAGGTCAACCAAGGGATGCCTCGCCTAAAAAAAAAAAAGAGTTTTGAATTTCAGATTGTTCAGATAAACCACTTAAAAGCAATAATTTAATCTTAAAATCGTAATCATAATACTTCACGTAGGAACAGAAAATCTTTTATGCATAATTATCAAATGCCTCATTTAACTAGCTCTGATTAGGTATTTAAATTGCATGTTCTGGGATGATTTCCCTCAAAATGAGAAAGCATTGTTCTTCTGATCTTACCAAAAGATTACCCTGTCATACTTTAGAATAAAAAATACAATCTCTTCAATCTCCATGATTTACATTAAGAGAAATATAAACAGGAACTATGGAAGTTCAATTTTTTTTCCCTTTTGAACTTATGTAATTATGGCCTTAAAGAGTTACACTAGCTAAAGTGATGATAAACACACACACATAGCTGCCCCATTTGAAAGGATCTCATTGCTCAATAACCTTATGAACACAAACATGAACACATTTCAAATCTGGGAGAATGGTAATACATGAAAAGAAGGGAGGACCATAAACAATAATAAGAATGCAGTTGGGTTCCTACTCCAGTGATTTCTAATTCATGTCTTTCTACTAATTACTATATACATTCACACACCACACATGCATACACACACACACTCATGGACATAAATATGCACTCAACTACGTATCTATATCTATATTCACATATATGCATCATATTCTGAACCTTTCTTAATATTATATACCTTAGTAACCATCATGCCCATTAGCTTGTTTTCTCTCAGGATATCCTGAATCCACGGATAGTCTGGAAGTTTTGAGTAACAAAGCTGATGCAGAATTTAATACTTTTTTTTTTTAGTCAAAGTAAGTAGTCAAAGTCAGCTGTGTATAATTTGTCCTTATACTTCCCAGCAATGTAGATCTGGCAGACTAATTTCCCCTTTCCACAGATGGGAAATTGGGGCCTATAATACTTAAGTAACAAGCTCAGAATTTTAAATGCTAAAATGTCTTTTCTTTTTACAGTATGCTCAGAATTTAATTCTACCTCTAATGACTCTAAGAGTTTATCCAAAGCCATGATTAAATGCACAGGAACATTATTTCTATATTTATAAGCTAGACGTCAGATTTGGGGTGCCAGAGAATCTGTTTCTGGACAACTTTCATTTCTCTATGAGGTTAGGCTGCTCTTGGTTCCCACTGCTATAACCCTACATCTGGTTTTCAAATAGAAATTAGCAAAGTTTCTTTCCTACTTTCCCCAAATTAGCAAAGATTATATAACCAACACATTCAGTTTTTAAATATAGCCATAAAATGAATTTATGATCAATTTTACTAGAACATAAGCCTCAAGAATGAAGTGAGTGTAGTGTCTTTTATTTTACTATAGATCACAAACACCTACAATTATGCCTTACAAATAGTAGACTTTAATAAATAAATGAGAGAATAACTTTGATAAACTGTATACATTAAAAAGTAAAAGCTAGATGTGAGTTGTGAAGACCACATAAAAAATACCAAAAACAATTTACTAGTGGGAATATGATTGTTTAAGAATTTTTAACTAATAATTCAAATAATAATTTAAATCTACCTTGGTGACTTTTTAAAAAAATATTGTGGAAAGCAATTACTTAATTTTAACAAACCAACTTTCAAACAGTTATCATTAATGTTTCATAATATTAAATCATTTTTATATTACTTCAAATTCCTAATGTCAAAGCAAACAGTATTTCAGAGAAAATAATCCTGAAATAAAGGTGAATGCATAATATATTTGTTAATATATGCTGAATTCATATTAGAATCTGCTTCAGAGGTCTGAGCTACTAGTAGAAAAGGAACACACCATAGCCAGTAGTTTCATATTAAACTTTTTATTAAAACCGAATCTTACAATATATTTTAAATGACATGTTCCACAAACAAATATTTAAGAAAAAAATTTTTATATGTAATTATTGGCATACAAATTTAAGAACATAATTAAAGCTAAGCTAAATATTTATATATATGTATATTTCAATTCATATCAATGATCTGGAATACCTGAGTTTCAAGTTGTTGGTTTTCCAGATAGTGTAAAACATTTTTCATCCACTTTATAAAGGATACAGCTCATCCAAAAAGAATAACTTTGGTTAATAGACGCTATCTCCCAAAGATCACACAGAAGTCCTTATGGGATTAAGGTTTATCTTCAGAGGTTTCTTCTGAGTGGAGGTCAGTCTGTGATGTAAGGAAGGATTCCCAGGTAGCAAGGCACTGAGTAAACAGAAACACAACATAAGGAGATCAGCAGTAGTTCAGTGTTAGTGTTAAAAGGATGAACAGACTCTTACATATCTGTTCCTAGAGCAACCTGCCCTACTCTGTCCTCCAATCAGTTTGCCAGAATCCTTGCCCTTTTCTATATATCTTAATTCTTAATGAGGAAAACTATTGCTCAATTAGGAGAAAACATATAGAAGTTTAAAAGATTAGTTGATCAGTTTGCTTAAATAATCCACTATTACCCCACTGTCAGGAGAGAAAAGAGCTCTGAGTTATGCAGGAAAAGAAGGACCATTTAGACCTGAGGAGGCAGATGTTAAGCATCTAGACAGAGGAGTGGTGATATAACCATGCCTTACTCAGATCTGAATCTCATTACATCAAGATTGAGTATGCATAAATTGATTAATCTCTATTACAGTTTCTTCGGCTATAAATAGTTAATTATAGTGCTTACCACTAAAGCACTTGTGAAAATTAAATTTACATAATTTGTATAAATCTCTATAAAGAATGCCTGGCACAAAGTAAGTGCTCAAAAAATTAGTAAATATTATTGTATGATGGTCTATTAGGATTGGGTGGTAAGATTTGATCATTAATGTGTCACAGGAAATGAAAAAGAATCAGAAGAGACTGCAGATGATGAGGACACACAAGAAAATGTGGCCTACATCATGATTTTGCCTAGGTCTGATTCTCCTAATAGCCTAGTCTCAGTTATCTGTATGAAGTTCATCTACGGAATAATTTTAATAGTTTATATAGTATATAAAGAAGAAGAAAGATAAGGATGACAGTATTTCTCATCCAAAGTAATGTGAGAAGACAGGAGAGCAACATTTTTAAAGTGGTGAAAGAAAAAATACCGTCAACCTAGAATTCTATGCCCAGCAAAAATACCCCTCAAAAAACCAAAGATGGAATGAAGATATTTTCAGACTTTCAAAAGCTACATAATTTATCACCGATAGACCAAACTAAATGTTTATTTATTTATTTATTTATTTTAAAAAAGGTCGATCCAGCAGAAAAAAAATGAGACCAGATAGCAAGATGGGTCCATACAAAGGAATAAAGAGAACTAGATGTGGTAACTATATAAATACATATATTTTTTTATCACTTAAATTTATTTAAAATATAATTAACTACTTAATTAATCATAGTAACAAGATCTTATGAAGCTTATAATATAAGTGAAATATATGAGAAAAAGAGCAAAGACCAGAAAGAAATGGGAGAATTATAAGTTCTTAAATGACAGGTAAAGTGATATAATATTACTTGAAGGCAGACTGTAAGTTACATACAATAAATCTGAAAGTAACCACTAAAATAACAAAACAAAGGGTTATCCTAATACACCAATAAAAGATCTATAATGAGATCATTAATTTTCTATTAATCCAAAAGAAGACATAACAAGAAAAATGGGATCAAAGAACAGATAGAATAAAAAGCAAACAACAAGATAATAGACTCAAACCTAACCATATAAATAATCAATTTAAATGTCAATAGCCCAAATACTCCAGTAAAAAACACAGATTGTTCTATTATATAAAAAACAAGATTTACTTATATTCTATTTATAAGAAATACACTTTCAATATAAAGACACAAATACATCAAAATTAAAAGGATGAAATATATATTATATATATTTTACATGCATATATAATATATATATACAAAACATGTAACATGTCAGAAGAAAGCTGGAATGGGCTAAAGTAGATTTCAGAGCAAAGATTTTTATCTGAGATAAAGGTCATTTCATAATGATAAAAGAATCGATTTATCTGGAGGATATAATTAAAAATGTTTACGCACATAGGAGAGTTAAAAATATATGAAACAGAAACTGATGGAAATGCAAGGAGAAAAACAAATCACATCTAAAACAGATTTATATATGTCTCTTTTAAAAAATTGATAGAACATGTGGACATCAGCAATAGCATAGAAGATTTGAACTCTACTCTCAGTCAAGTTGGCCTAATTGATATTTACAAGACAAAAGAGAATACACATTTTTTTATGTGCACATACAACATTTATCAAAATAGACCATATTTCAGGCTATACGAGAAATCTCAATAAATTTAAAAAGAGTCAAGTCATATGAAGTTTATTCTCTGAACATAACGAAATTAAATTAGAAATTGGTAATAAAAATATAACTGAAAAATTCCCAAATATTTGAAATGTAAACGAGACACTTATAAATAACACTGTGTCAAAGAAGAAATCAAAAGAGAATTTAGAAGTATTCTGAACTTAATGAAAACAAAAACACGACATATAAAAAATTTTGAAATGCTACTAAGACAAGACATAGAGAAAAACTTATACTACTAAATGCCTGCATTGAAAGAGAAGAAAGATCTTAAATAAATGACTTCAATTTCCATCTTAAAAATTAAAATGCAAAACAAAACAAACAAGCAAAACCAAATTAAACTCAAAGTAAGCAGAAAAGAAAAACCCAGAAAAGATCAGAGAATGCAAGAGAAAAGAGAAAAATAATATAGAAAAAAATCTATAAAACAAAATGTTGAACTTTTAAGAGGATTAATAAAATCGATAAACTTTTAGCCAGACTGATCATAAAAGAGAGATAATACAATTTACCAACTGTTAGAAATGAAAGGGTGACATCTCTTCAAATTCTACTGAAGGAAAAAAAGAAAATATTATTATAAACTTGATACATTTGACAACTTAAATAAAAAGAACCAATTCTCTGAATAACAAAAACTACTAACGCTCACTCCAGAAAATAACAGAAAACCCAAATGAATTTGAATTTGTTGTTAAATATCTTCCTACACAGAAAACTCAAGGCCCAATTGGCTTTACTAGTGAAGTCTATCAAACATTGAAGGAAGAAATCATATTAATTCTACACAAATTCTTTCAGAAAATTAAAGACATAGAAATGCTTCCAACTCACCAATGCTAAAGACATTACAAGAGAAGAAAACTACAAACAGATACCCCTCATAAACACAGATGGAAAAATTCTAAACAAAATTTTGGCAAATTGAATCTAGCAATTTATAAAAAGGATAATACATCATGACCAAATGGAGCTTATTCCAGAAATGTAAGACTGGATTAACATTCAAATATCAATCAATATAATTGACTGCATTACATGTAATATCATCTCAATAGACAGAGGAAAGGTATTTGTCAAATTACAATGTCCATTCCTGATTAAAAAAAAAAAAAAGTTCTCAGCAAGGTAGGAATAGAAAAGAATTTCTACAATCTGAGGAAGAACATCTACAAAAAAACTTACAGTTAAACTCATATGCAGAAAGGCATTAAATATTAGCAGTTATTAGTCTTATATTTCTTTTCAATGACAAGGGGGGAAAAGAAATTAAAACCAAGCTTTATAGATACTCAAAAATCTCCACCAAATTTTGAATTTAAAAGAGAAGGAAATACAAAAATATCTAAATACAAATAACTTTTAAATATCCGTGCATGGGATTTATAAAATACAGAAAACTATTAACTGAGACTGAAGGGCTGACAGCAGAACCACCACCTCCCCTGGGAACCTCATTTCTACTAGGGTTCTCTGGACTCCTCTGCAAATCCATACACAATCTACTCCTCGGTAACCCTGCGGGGGCCCAAAGAAATTATGCTTTCAGGAGCTATCATATCTTTTTAATAACTCTGTCAAACTATCATTTATGTAAACTTCTGAATGTTAAGGTAAAATTCAAAATAAAATTCTGAGCAGTCTCTTCTATTTAGAATTCCCATCAAATAAGTGATCCAAACTGCACCAATGATGGCATAGTCCTCATGTGAGAAACTTCTATCACAGTCATAATCTGCTTTAACTATCCTAGTTTAATAAATGTCTAAGAAAGATATTCAGTAGCCATTCATGCCGATTAGTGTTGTGAATTCACATTTCCATCTCTAAAGTCAATCCTAAAAGGGATGGTGAAACAGCAAAAGGGACAAATTAGTTACTTAACTATCTCCTTACCATCCACCATGCTGAAGGCAGAAAGCAATTGATGTATTTTGAAATATAGATTACGGAACATTAGCATAGAAAAACAGAAATAACATGGCAAGTACTATATGTAGATATGAATATTTGGTCAGGCATTATAATGGTTGCTTTATTACTTATTACCTCTTTTAAATCTCCCAATGACTGTTATGAATCTTATGTTACAGATGAAAAAGCTGAGGCTCAAATGGTTAAGTACATTTAAAATAGTACAAATCTGGTAAGTGGTATAGCCAGTACTCATTCATCAACAAATGGAGCATAACCAATCTCCTGAATGACCATGGGGGTACATTTAATAAGTCACTGAGTCATCAGGATGAGATACCTTTCTTCTACATAGTGGAAGAAGGACAATCTTGGAAGAAGCATAAGAAAGGGCATGACTGCACAGACACTGGGCTGATCAAATTTTAGGAAATGCTAGTTTTTCACTTGATTCTCTACATGCCTCTTAGAAATTCTTTATCTTTCCAGGAGCACATATACCCTTTGAAGATGACTGAGTTAATACATGCCAGGCATACAGAAAGTAGTCATCCTACAAACAGATGGGACCAAGATTTATGAAGAACAAATGAGGACAAAAATAGTGTTTCTATAGATAGAGTATAGCTCCCAATGGAAGCTTCCACATTTAAGAATTGATACTTTCTCAAGCTGGTGGGATATGAAGAGGTTCTGTCCCACAGCATGACTTCAGCAAAATCTTTTCCCTTCTTTGGGCCTGTTTACACAGTCACAGCGTAAGAGGGCCTGGACTATGTGTGTCTATTAAGTTTCATCCTGGAACTAAAAGCAAAGGTTTCCAGAGGGTAATTATGGCCAAAAAGAAGCTGGCAAAGGAGATCACATACGATTTATAAATATGCCTCGCTCGGCTTGGCTTGACACAGTGTTTTGGAAATTATCGAACGTAAAACTTTACCTCGCCCCTCAGTATTTGATATTTATAATTATCATTAAAAATAATTTCCAAAAATAAGATTCATAAACAAATGAGAAATATTCTTAATGACTACTGTTACTATTAGCAGTCTACATTTATTGAAACCTTAATTATGTGCTAGGCACTGAGTTAAGGTGTTTGCATATATTTTATCCATCTAGCAGCTTTGAAACTTATTTTTCCATATTGGTGATTTCCAGTTCAAGTGAAACAGGTGGTGACTTAAGGGATAAGCTGGTTGAGACTCCAGAAAGAAATGAAAGCTTTAAAATCATTTATTTTAATGACTTACTGGAAATATTAAATTGTGCTTCTAGAACTTTTCTTTCATCTTTCTTTATTCCATTGCACACGCACATACATACATACACATACATATACATATATACACATACATACATACATACACACATACATACATATTAATATCCTAACAGAGCTATGATGTGGGTTCTATTATTTTTGGCACTATGTAGATGAAGATACTGAGGCTCACTGAAATAAATAAAAGTCTTCAAGGTCTCTCAGCTCAGAGTCACAAGTTGTACCTGTCCAATGCCAGGTCCTTAGCCACCGTGTGATAACACCAAGATAAAGTTTAATACCTCCATAGGTATTGCTATCACGCTGTTCCTGGAATGGCTAATAGAAAATTTAGTTTCATCCAAATGACCACGTAAATCAAATACACAAAATATTATCTATCTATTTCTATGATAATAAAGTAAAATAACCATAAATTTGCCTAAAAAACAATGGTACCTATTATTATAAAATGTGACAAAAGCCAAACCTTACCACATATTTCTTTTAAAACCATAAATTTCCATATTAAGGTAAAAGTTGTTATGCTTCTAGTTTTTTCCACTAATCTAAAAGTACCTTTTAGTCAGTACCATGGGAATTGCATCTCTCTTAATAAACTAAAAATAAGAACCATGCCTGAATGTCCTCTAAGTATTTTATTGCTGTCTGAAATGATCTTGGGCACAGACATCATCTATACTTGAGGAAACACTGAAGCTCAAATATGTAAATATGTCTATACGAGGCCAGTATCATTGCAAAATAAATCACATTACAAAAATTGTAGGCAGTGCCTAATATGAGGGCAATGAGGTGTGCAACATCTTAGTAACTGCTTTTTATCACCTAAACCTAAGATTCAAAACAGTAATGAAAACTTTCAGGAGCTGCATTGTTTAAAGCTATTCAATGTAATCAATCCAGGAAGAAATTAGAAATGATATTGTTGGTAGAAGCAACTTCTATTAATTTTGCAGCAGCTCAAAATTATTCATAGATTTTATTTTTTGAAAAGTCTAACTTCAGCTTCTAAGAATCACCTGACAATTTATAATTTTAGAAACATCAATAACTTCAAAGTAACAGGGTATACAGTTTTTCTAAATATTACTTTTACATACCTCTCAAGAATAAAAGTAATGTTACATTCGTAAATGACTGCAAGAGTTAATGCAAAAGGACTCATTAGTGACAAACGCCATCTTGTGGTCCATTTTTAAAAATTATTTTGTACTATTAGTCTCCATTTTAAAAAATTATATTGTACTACTAATCTGTAGATCTGTAATTCAAGATATGGAGATAGAAAAAGCCCTTGATATCATTTATTCAATTCTACTTATTTTTACACATGGGAAAATTGGGGCTCCAAAAGGTCTAATATGTTGGAAATCTTTATAAGAAAAATTAATACAAGAGCCAAAATTTGAATGCGTATCCTTTCAACTCATACTTTTTCTATATTATCATTATTTTTGACTAATAACAAGCCAATTATATGAAATGTGTCCACTTCAAACACCAAACTTATCCATGTTTGTTTAACCATATACTGAAAGGACAGAAAACTGAAAAGAAGAGCACATTTACCTTTGTATTACTGGAAAATTATCAAGGTGCAGCCATGATATTTACGTTCATTATTTTAAAGCATTTCATGTTTTCTATTTTTATTTTCCTAAAGAGGAATGTGTGTGGATGGGAGGCGGGGGAACAGGAGGAGTATCAATACCTCTATTTGGCATAGAGAGGATATGATTAAGATTTTACAATAAGCTAGTGACAGGAATCCTGATGTCCAACTTCAATTTTTTTTATTAGTAAAACCATCTTCTTTTTCTCAAAGTCTTATATCATGCACTATATGCATGTTCATGTGCGTATTTTAAATCATTTCTTTTCTTTACAAGAATAACCATAGTATACAGTCTATCATTTATAAAGTACAATAAAAGTCCTTGATTCAGAAACTATGTTTTTAGAAATTATTTTACTCTAATATGTAACCTCCTATTCAAATCCCTGATTAACTTAACTAGAGAAAAACTTATCTAATCCAAAGGATGAGAAGAGACGTATACTGTCTATGCTATGGCATAACGGTCCATTTCACACCTAAGATTAACTTTATTTGTATAGATAATTGAGAAATATTATAGCACATATTATAACAGATTGGTGGACTTGTTTTTAACAGAAGTTTTTAAGAAAGCAGAAACCTGAAAAACAACAAAACCTTTAAGACTTATATGAAACATAATAAAAGATGTCCACAGTTATGTGGAAACATGAGCTGTACTATGGCTTTTAAATATGCAATTTCAGAACAGAAATCCTTACTTAATAAAATAATAGAATAGTTAATTACATAATACTTTAGAATTCTAAAAATGACAAACACTTGATTTTAAAGTTTCCTTAGAATAAAAATGATACCCTGTTACATTTAAAATTAATTCTATAACTGACATATATTATATAACACTTTACATATTTTATATAACACTTGAACATTAACTAGGTTATAAACTTTTAAATGAGAAAGGATAAGATTAATCATTAAATAATCAATAGCGTTGTCCTCTTTACTAAAAACACAAAGGAGAAATATCCTAGGTATCCAGCAGATTGCCATTTCATGGCATTAAGAAGATGAAAACTTAGTGTTTTCCTTTTGGTAGAGATTACCCTCCTTAAATGAATAGTCCATAGAAAAATTGTGTGATGTAGCCTGAATTTGCTAATCCAGACAGTCAGGCTTCCAGTGAGTCCCTCCCAGTGAGTAAGAAAGTAGACAATGTGAGCATAAGAATGTAATGGATTGGAAAATTGGTGTAAAAATGGATAGGCTGAGTAAATAACTAAGCGCCTTAGCCTCTCAGGCTGGTGTGTATGCTTTCCAGGAAATCTAATCTACACATAATGGGAATTTTTCAATCCTAAAGTGTATAATATAACATTCTTCAAAGAGTTCTTCTTTCCTGAAGGGCTGTGTTAGCACCATTGGGAAATCTATCTCCCTGGGGCCTAGGGATTAGGTCAGGCACCAGCTTTAGTAAATGTTATGAGGCATGATTGTTAAAAATACCCTGATGTGGACTCAAAAATCCCTGTTTTAGATAACTCTGAATTATTCCAGCTCTCGCCAACTTCTATGTTCTTATGATTAGGAAAGGGAGTTGAGTGAGACACAGTAACTTTAAAGAAAGTGTATGTTTATTCAATTTCATCCTAAGAAACTGTCAGTATAAAAAATAATTTAAATAGTTCGATACAGACCATCTATTATGCCTCTGTTCCAACATTTCAAAGGAAAGCTCAAAAACTACTCATAATTTTGGGGGATCAAAATTATACTAAATAACTCTATGTGGGTTATTAATCCTCTACCACTCCCATCCTTCTCTTGAGGAAGGCTGCTCACAAAAAGTTGAGCTGCATTACGTGATTCTTTTTACTGATTTTATTAGAAGTTATTAATTCCTAATTTTCTTCCTTCCAAAAAGGGCCTTTGCCTTTCATAGTTCATGGTCCACAAGTGTCATCGTGCCTGGTTCTTTAACTGCTTCACTCCTTTGACTTCTTAGAATTGGCCATTCTTCTTATGTCATATTCTCTTTCAGAGTCTGTGACTTTGAAATTATAACTAACTTTTCAATAACTGTTAAAAATGACTTCACTAAATTCTGGGGAATGTGACTGAGAATGGCCAGGGTTTCCTTCCCTTGCTTTGGTACTTTCTCCCCAGGTCTCTGTCATGTAACACAACAGTTCCTCTTTGTTGGATGGAACTAAGCCTACATTCCTTGTCATTGCTTCTTTTAATTCATAGAGATGAATACAAAATCCATAATTTACCTGATTCCCAGTTTTTTTTTTGAAAAAAATGAAGTTTCAGACAGAGATCTAAATGCCACCCATCAGAATCTTGCTTGGTTGGCAGTTTTATAATCATTATCAATATAGATTAACCTCTTAAATTCACAATGATCAGGAACTATCTTTACTTAGACCAGGGTGTTGTAAATATTCGCAGCATTTACAAAATGTTTCAAAGTATGTGATATGCCATTGACTCTAAAGCAATTCTTTATTAGAATTTATTTTATCATTCCCAAACATAAGAAGGAATACATTTCTAAATAAATATAACTATATTTAAAGAACTTCTAAGACAGTCAGTGATCATCCATTACTTATTGCTATGATATCAATATTTTTAATTTCTCTAATTTTTAAATGGTCCATAAAGCGCTGGACTTGGATTTTAGGAAAGCATTAGCTGTATTATTCATTTTGCTAGATGGTATACTCTTGTCATAATTTTTTTTCTTCATTTATCTTCCAGAAAATATAATCGTTATATTACACTATAATTGTTATTATACACCATAATTGATTTTTTGCTTCCTAGATTTTCATGTAGATACAGATATTTATATTATCCAGTACTGACAGACCCTTCTATTAAGTCTGTTCACTATAATTCAGGTAAATAAAACTAACTTAAGTATTCTACTATTAAAAAATTAATAAACTGTAAAGCTGTATTAAATAAAGAAAAATATATATGATTATTATCTATGTTTATTATTTTTCCCTAATAAACTGTAACCTAATAGCAAAATCTAAATTTGAATTTGGATGCTCTGTAGTGCTTACCACATGGTTTTGATGCTAAGAGATTCTTAAATGAATGATTTTCATGAGGCAATTGACATTCTTAGATAAGACTGATAGCATTTGAAATGAAGTGACCTCTGATCTGGTTATTTCTTGAAATTCTTAAAAAAAGTTTTAAAAGTCTAACGTTCATAATTATTTTTAATAGTATTATTTAAGAGCAAAAAAACAAAACAAATGCTCAACTATTAGTTCTCTTCACAGATAAATGTATATTAACATGATGTATTATATGAAGATTATGTCATTATATAGAAAAGTATTTTAAAAAGTGAAAAATGTGGAAATCAAAATAATATATGTCCACTGTAATCATGACACAAAATACATAAGTAACCATATATTTTTATGTTGACACATTCAGAAAGGGCCATGCAGAAATTTAAAAATATTTACATACGAACATAGCAAATTGTTTTTCTATAATTATATTGAAATGTACCACTCTCTAAGAGAAAAGGTTATGGGCAGTTTTTATTTCTTCTTTATATGTTAGTGTACTTAGCTTTTGTTGCTCTTATACTTGTTTGTTTTTAGTGTGCATTTATTAATTTTATAACCAGAGAAATAAGGCTATGAAACAAGGACTCGATGCACTAAAATTCTAAAATCAGGTTGCAAAGGAATAAATTATATTACTTTAAGTATTATGTTCACTTAATTACAAACTGATTTATTTGGCAAAAATTAACATTGTAATCTTTTCATGATTATGATATTAAAATTAAAGTTTCAAAGAGTATATTTTTTTAATTTGTAATACCTACCAAGGATCACTTCCTTTCAAATCTCTTCACCATCATCATAATCATCATCACTATCATCAGCAACAATAACTACAAAAACAGATACTGCTTTATACCTACTAGGAAACAATTAGAAAATTTCCATGCATCTTATCCAACATGGCATTTTTTATGATTTTAGCATTCATTCATATTATAGCGAGAATTAATTTTCTTTGACTATTTGGGTACCAGTATATTTTGAAATTATTCACCCATTTCAATTGGATTTTGAGGTTTATTGTTTTGGTATCCTTGTTTGTTTGTTTGTTTTTTTAAAGACTTGATAGATGTAATCTTAATTATTGGTCGTACAGGACAAAATGGTAATAACCTCATTTTATCTATTAGCGTTTATTTGTAGATAACTATTCTATATTTGGTGTCAACTGTCTCCAACTAACTTCACACATCAAAGTACATTTTGATATGACAATAATTGGCTTCTGATATAGACCTCTACCTTATATTTATAATCTGATTTTTCTCTATCACTTTGATATTTAAATTTTGATATAAACAAGCTGTGACCATTTCACTTCATAAGAGAAGTCCAAAGGTAAATGTTTATACCCTATTTCATCTATCATACTAGAAACAAGCCCCTTTGGGGATTTATCTTTGCAAATGTTGATGGAAAAAAAAACTATTTCCATAAATATGTGATTAAATTTAAAAAAAGAATGGAAAGATTCTGGAACATTTCACTTCCCTGTGTATTTGAGATATTCTGAAGTTAACAGATAACAGCAGACTGTTACTGTTTCAGGCCATAAGTCTGTGTGCTAATTAGGAAGCCTTGATTATTTAAAAGCTCCAACTTCCTGATTATGCTTGGACTGATGTGCCAAATCGGTTTAAAGTTATTCATTCAGGAAAAAAACCAACCAATAACTAAAGCTGTAGGGGTCTTTTGAAGTTATAATAAAGAAAACCAATAATTCCTACAAATTTATATATCTAAGATGAAGTACAGGATACATATTTAGTAGCAGTTAGAACTATAACTCACTTGGAGAAAAGCATTAAAAACATAACATACTGATATAAATTGCTGTGAAGAACAAAATTTGTGATAAGGCAATATGGCACAGTAATGCTAATTTAATTGTTTCTAAGAAAACAGTATTTTGTGTAAATGGAATTCAATCTATGAGAATGACAGATATATGTATTTATGTGAGAAGTATAGCCAAAACTCAAATATTTCTGTTGGAGTTCTATGGAATGGCTATGAACGGTCTCTTAAAAAATAAGCAGCTCTAACTTAGAAAAGTTTTGCAGACCTTACCATTGAAAGAAAAACACAGTATGTGCCATTTGCCATATGACATTTTTTAATAGATTATTTCAGCTGATTGTCACAATGATCCTGTAATGTCAATATGGACAGGTGCTATTATAAAGGGGAGGTGAAATTATTTCTGTGGATTTAAACAGTTAAATGGTAATGAAGCCTATTGTGGTAAATGTGCTTTATTCAACAGAAATGTTTTAAATCATTTTAAAATCTGAGATTTATGGGAAATTCCTTTTAGATACTTGAATTAACTTAAGGTTGTTAATGTAGAATAAGAAATTAAGAAAGATATAGAAAATAATCTTTCTAATTCTACCTACTAAAAAAAAAAAAAATCACTTGAACATGTCCACCAATCTCTAGCCGACTGCCATGAAACCCCAGGCCAGTTCACACCTGTCTTTGCTGCTGCAACGTCTCCTGCCTACTCTCATCACGTCCCGCTTTGCTGCACTCTGACCCATACAGGACCAGAGTGATCTCTCTACAAGGCAAGTCTGAAAGATATTATCGCTTTCTTGCTCAAAACCCTTCAATAGCATTTCCCGTTTCTCTTGGAATGAAACACAAAAGACAATATATAAGGCCTTCTTCAGCCTAATGGGGTTCAGGACATGCTACCCCAAAATATGGCACCTTGTCATGTTGAATATTTTAAGCTGAAAGAGTTTGAGAAGCAGAAGCAGGAAGGTCACTTTGAACTTCTCCCAACCCTTTCCTCTAATGCGGGTCATAAAACCCTCACAGAGAGTTGCTTTCTCTAACCCAAAGGACAGGAGCATCTGAACTCTGAAGGGACACCAAGGAGACTAACAAACAGGCCTTGCTGAGCTTCCCCCCAGCTGGCTACACTTACCTCACACTCCTTAGCCTGTGATCATTCTACATGACTGCCCACTCTTCATCAAACCCAGCATAAAAATACTCAGGTCTGTCTCTTCTGATCTGCATTTGCTTACAAAGGCTCCAGTGTCATAAAGAACTTACATTAAACCAATTTGTATGCTTTTCTCCGTTAATCGAATTTTGCAGTTTAATTGTCAGACCTAGCCAGGGACCCTTAGGAGATCAAGGAAAACTTTTTCCTTCCCTATAAGCTTCCTTTTCAGCTCAAATCACCTCTACTCCTTCATCCTTCAAAAAAGAACGTGTTCTCTCTCACTTTTGTGCACGAATTTTCTCTGCCTGGAACTCTCTCTCATCCTTATCTGGCGACCTCTTACTCATCTTTCAGACATCAGCTTAAACATATCCTGTGAAGAATCTTCCTCATTCCTTCTGCATCAGGTTAGATGCTCCCGCAATGTCTTTCTATCCTGGAATTTATTATACTTTATTACAGTCATTTGATTTAATTGACTATTTTCCTTGCTGACTGTAACTGCGTCACCAGCATGCTGTGGTCTCTCCAGGGTCCAGCACAGTGGCTGGTGATAGTAGGGACTTCGGTAGCTCTTGTTGAATGAAAATATCAATATCAGTTAGCTAATCTTTCAAAATATACAATGTTTTAAAGTATCTTTAAACTTATAGATATTATAGACTGTAAAGCTTAAAATAATTTTCCTAATGTATCAACATCACATGTTCATTAATTCAACTAGAGATGATGTTAAAGATGTATGTTTAACATATATCTTCTAGGAAATGTTTGGAACATTCTGAATGAAGAAAGTGACATTATCGACTTCATTTAAAATAATAACTACCTTAGGGAACTGTTCGTTGTAAAAATACAATAATCATTTGAATAGCAAAAAAAAAAAGAAAAAAGAAAAAAGAAAAAAGAAAAGAAAACCCAGCATGTATCTTTGATTTTTTGAATAGCAATGGAAAGCAAGATGAGGATGGCAGGGACATAAGGGATAGGACACGAACTGATTTCCTGTCCATTCGAATCATTGTTTCTTCCTCACTTTGCAAACCTTTTATTTATATAGAAAAGGGAGAGGAAAAGGAAATGAGATAGGAGAATCGTAAGGAAGCGTTATCAAATGCTTTTGAAGAATTCGAATCCTTCCAAAACTAGAAAGTGAGGGGAAAATAAACAAAACAAAATGGTAGCATAATTGCCACGTCAAGTGCAGCTCCGATTAGGCGCAGGGGGCGAGCCGCGCACGGAGAAAACTCACTGTTTCTCCTCCACACGAACACGTTTGTTTCAGGGGGCGGGCTCAGCATTACTCTATTAACTGGCGACTCCACTGGCACTGAGCCACCGAGAGGCTTTTGAATGTGACACTTGGTTCCTTATTAGACTCTTTCAACACAGGACAGATAGAAAGTAAAAGAGAAGATAACTTTTTAAAAAGTGAAACAATATCAAATATCCCTAATTACCTGCTCATAATAGTGGATATTCTCCTCCGCCATGTCTGCAAACGCTGACTTGATATCGTTTTGCATATTTTGTTTCCATCTTTCCCAATCTGCTTTCAGGGCGTTATTAGCGCATTCCACTTTGTCTTCAAGTTTTCCTATCTCTTCTGTAAGCTAAATTGGATCACAAAAAAAGAGAAATTGATCTATGTATTCTTTTCATTAAGTGAAATCATTGAATCTAAGCTGAACATTTTATCAAAACAGTTTAAGAATAACTTTTTTGAAAAGTCACCAGCATTTACTGTGTGTACGAACTTGGTAAAGTAAGAACCCTGATTCAGTCAGCAGTGTCCAGCAGAGTTCTAAGGTCTGCTGGCCCTGGCAGCTCTCTCAAACTTCAGGTGTCATTTCACTATTTATAAAACAAAGGAAATTGAACTACAAGTTATCTCAAGATTCTTTTGCACTAACACTCACATTCCTCAAGCTCATTTTTCAATTGTTTTTAGCAGATTGCTCAATTAATTAGCATATTATGACTTCTGTATAGATTAGGTAGTCCAAAATGAAGGCCAAAGGGATCAGTCTGTCAAATTTCACTCACATAGCTGGTGGAATAGGTGCCTGACACCTATTCCATGTGCCAAACGACAGCCTTAGTGTGACATTTATACCTCCTCCCCACCTCGCCCACCAGCCTTTGAGCATGTAATCCATCAATCTATTGTTTTATATTTGGCATTTTTATATTTACATAAATATTTATATACTTATACATATTTTATATATACTTAGATTTATTCATATATTCAACATATATTTATTAAGTGTTTTTCTAGGAGAGAAAGAAGATTTGTAAGCCATATCGGCACAACGCCGGGATTAGGAAGACTGATAAATTAGAGTAACCCCAATTTAACTCCCACTTCTGTCTTTTACAAGCTATGTGACATTGGGTAAGACTACCTGTTGAGGGCCTAGTTTCTTCACCTATGAAATGAATCTAAAAATAACAATATTTATCACATAGGAATTTTTATAAAAATTACACTAGATACTGAACATTAATTAATTTGTACAGTGCCTGCCAATTTGCTTACTGTTACCTATTATTATCACCACCACCATCACCACCATTACCATCACTACCATCAAGTAATCATCATACATAGTTGATGAAACTGAAGCTGATTCCCTATTCTCTTCCAGTATTTTGGTCTCTGGAAATATGCCATTTCTCTGCCAAAGTCTAGGTCTTAAGTCAATTTCTAGTGCTATTTCTTAACCTAGTCTCACCATTGTGGAAGATGATGCATATGCTTTAAGTATATATGATCACTTCTTGACATTTTTTACACTTATATCTGAGGTTTTTTCCTTTGATCATTTCATCATTATCTTGGTTAGAATATGAGAAAATAGACATGAGGTATTTCCTCAACCTGAATCATCTTCCTATAATTTAATTCTGGAAAACTCTAATTGATAATAAGCACAAAACACCTAATTCAAACTAAAAACGATCTGGACTCTATCTTTCCTAACAATTTACAAAAGCATAATATTATTAGATGTCCTTTTCCTTAGCTGCTTCAGTTTTAGCAAGTTCTTTGATACAAGGAACTATGACTTCAGATGGTGGCGTCCATACACACTCAGTAAAAGTTAACTGAGCTGGGAGAGTAGGATGGGTTCGAACCCCTGCAGGCCAAAGAAGGCCCTCTGGTGCTTTGGTGCCCCTCGAGCCACACAGTGGGTGCCAGTCACTCTCAAGCTCAGAAATTCAACTCAGGTTCACTATTACAAAACAGCATGGAGAAGGCCCAGTTAAAAAGGATTAAAGCTTGAATAATTCCTTTCGCAAATACTGGAAGTGATCTGGCCCTCTGATGGCGGGAAAACTGAAGAAGCAAGCAAGGTCTCCCCTCCCCCGCCCCTCACCCCCAGTAAAATGTTGTAATACCAGAATAAATAATAAAAGATTGTAAGCTATTAAAAAAAGATTGATACTTAAAGGCAAGCCTAATGGGTAATTTCTAGTTTCAGTTATATATAGCTAGAGATTAGCCACAAAGTTAAATGAAAACTATTAATATCAAAGGTTCAGGCAAACAAAACAGTGTCCTCCTCCAATAGTGAGTCCCTACTACAGACCAGTAACAGCAGCTATAATAATGACCATTTGTCGCCTTTCTGCCAGGGGCCACTGCATTAAGCTATATACTTTACATAGATTATTTCATTTAATCTGCATAATAATGTTGCAATTTTGGTATTATTATCTTCCTTTTACAAGCCGGGAAACCAGGAGAAAGAAATGAAAGAGGTCACATAGCTTTTTGTGGCATAATAGAGATTCAAACCAAGGGCTGCCTGAGTTGAAGCACATGCTTGCCCGTGGCTCCCAAGGTTGAACTGATTCAGCTCTTACCTCGAGGAGTTTGTAATCTGTTAGAATACAGATATGCAAAAAATAAAACAAAAACCAAAGGCTATAATAAAAGTAGAATGTGATCTATATGATAATGGGGAAAAAAATTAAAGTGGTATAGAAAGCTAAAGAATGAAGTATTCATTCTGACTGGGGAAGGGGACACTTTGATTGTTAATCCAGTAGACAGGGACCAGGACAAGGAAACATCTGGATGAGGATATGACATAAGCAAGACCACAGAGATGGTATGCTATGGAGTGTGACAGAAGAATGGAGAAGAGGTAGGTTTAGAGTCCGGAGGTGGGCGAGGAGAGACAGGGGCAACGCAGCTGGACAGGCTGAGTGCAGACTGTCCACTAGAGGGTGTAAATGACATGAGCAGGAAACGCATTCTGCAGGAATTAGTGAGCCTTGGAAAGTTTTGACCAGGGCAGACCTGTACTTCAGACAGATTCCTGAGTCAGAGATATGTAGGAACGGATAAAAGAGAAAGGGAGGAGGAGGAGAAGGAAGGAAACCAGTTAACCTGCGTTGGAACTATGGAGACAACAACGGAAGATGATGAAGAAGATTTGGTTCATTCCCACTCACTACTCATCTCGCAGCGTTCACTCGGCAGCCGTCTAGTCTGTGCTAGCAATTAAGATGGAGAGTAAAGAAATGACCTTGCCCTCAAGGACTCATGCTTAAGGGGAGAAATAAAAAAGCAACTCGATAAAGAAAATGTGAAGGGCACTTCCCCTAAAGCGAACAGCAGGCGTGCAGTCCTAGAAGCATGCTTACTTTGAAGTTTCTGAAAAACTACAGGTGGTTCATTAAGGTTGGCATTTAGAGTGTGAGGAGGGGAACAGCAAAAGGCGAGGAAAGAGAGCCAGGCGGCTGCAAGGTCCTAAAGAGGATTCCATGAGGGCGTTTGGGTTTTAATAGAAGATGAATGGAATCACTGAAGGAGCGTAAGGGGAGGGTGCAGTAGTAACAATCAGATTCCTGATGCCAGATACTGAGAGAGGAGGGAGATCAAAATGCTAGGAGGCAGAATCAATAGGATTTGGTCATTGTCTATATGTGAGCTTTGGCAGAAAAGTAAGTAATGCTGATCAGGTTAACTGGAACAACAGGTGGGGTGGAGTGAGACGGGGAAGGACGGCCCGGAGGCAACAGCAGCAGTCCTGCAGGGTGACGTACACTTCTTCATAAACATTCAAAACCACTCGGCTGCACACAGGACATCCAACACGTTTTGGAGGTCAACAGTTCCGATTACCTTTAAGTTCCGAAACTTCCAAAGTGACTTTGCCATAGTAATTTGGGTGGTTTGGGCAAGTTTGGAAGTGAGATGGCCATACCAATTACATATAAGCACAGCTGAGTATTTTAAATAATGAAAAATTATAGAGTTCTTTTTTTGTCTGAGGAAGAGAAGTAAAACTGTAGGCAAACTACCCAGAGCAGTGTTTTGTATCTCAGAGCAGTTGCTGTGCAGTTCTAATCTTTTGGGTAAGACCACTCTTAATTACCTGTTCCTGCCCCCAACCCCCACCCCCTCCGCCCCATTAGAGTTGACATTCATTATCACTGAGAGAACCTGGGCTCTGAGGTCCCACACTGACTATGTGATCTTAGATGAGCTCAGTTCCTTGATGGGCTGCTGTTTCCTCATCCATTAAATGAGGGAAAAAAATCTACTTCATAGAATTGTTTTGAATAATGTGTTAGCAAAATGCCTGGGACGTAAGCATTTAGCACATTTAGGGTTAGAGTGGTACTCGAAAATAATTATGAAAGAATAATTGTTAGGGTCTCAGAACTGTCCTGACTTTATCTTCCCAATCACTCACTTGTATCTTAGGGAATCCTTAGTGAGGACCTGTGTAAAAAAGGAACAACAGTCACAGGAGAAACAAAGAGATACTTTATTAATAACTCGGAAAGCTCCTCCAAACTCCCAACGGTGTTGGTGGCTGGACTGGACAATGTCCAGACCAAAAAGCCTATGCAAGGACATTCCATCAGGCCCTTCTCCGAATTAGATGGGCAGAGCCAAAAAGTCCAGAAATTACCTCCATTTTAGGGACCTGGGTTACCTTGTCACATCAATAAATTATTCCATGCTAATCCAAGGAATATTAGTATCTTGCCAATTATGGAATGATAAAATCCTAAAATAAAAAATGCAAACGGACATTTTCCCCTTGATTCGGAGGGTACGTTAGAGCATACTTCCTAGTAACTAAAACTCCTGTCCAGCATCTTAAGAAGACACACTATACTTTCAAATATTCTCTTAGGCCTTTAGTCTTTCTTATTTATCAGAGATTAGTGATTACTTTTTAAAAACTATATTAGTTCATTCAACAACTATTTGTTGAGCACTCACTATGTGCCAAGCACCATGCCGGGCATGGTGCCCCATGTGAAATATTTCCTTTCTTTTCTCATTCAATTTTTTGCATACTAATTTTATAGAGGCAAATCTTTTAACATCTGGAAGTTCTCTTAATTCTGATATAATTTCATGATGAGACCAAAATGGAACACCTTAACTAGTGTGTTTCTCATACGACATGAACACTCAGGGATGTTCTGGAGGGTTACCAAAGTCATGAATAAATATGCCACAACCTTGTTATAGATGCTTCGCAGAAGCCAAATAAAAATATTTTTAAATTAACATAAACACAAATTTATTACAGAGTAGTGATATTCACATGAAACTTAAGAACTTTCAGGCTTACACTGGCCACTGACTGGTCTCCCTCAGACTACTGAAGTACATGTTCCAACTCTCCTATACCAAAGAAAGTAACTGCTTTTGGTAAAAATGTTTGAACTACACACAACATAAAAATATGTGTTAGAAACAAATCTGCTCGACTGCTGAACTATATATTTAATAAATAATTAATACACTTGGCACGATAATTCTAGGGGAGTTATGATTATCAACAGTTTTGTCAAAGTATAATTTATAAAAAATTACAGATTGAGAAAGCAGCTTCCTCACAGTCTATTTCTGCGGGAATAGCTGCCAGGATGATGGAAGAAAGTATCAAACTTTTTCCAATATAGTGCTGCTAAAGAGCAATCTAGGAGGAATTTCGTTTGCCTCTCTGAGAAAGAACCACCTTTGCTGACTATTTAATCAAGCATCCTTTATCACTTATCCCTGATATTATAATCTAGAACTGATGACAAGTAAGCACCCCTTCTCCTCACTCTATGGCCGTCTCTATCTAAAAGCACAGCAGTAAGGCCATGTGGGCAGCACAATTAACAGTAAGAGTCTCTCCAATATCATGACTGAGCCTATGATGTCTAAGCAGCTTATGAGGGTCTGATCCTAATGTATTATAGGAAGAGTATTTTTCTACATTAACAAATAATGGTAACCTCACACAAATTATTCTAGTGTGTAGAAATTTGTGATGCTAGCATGACCTTGATCCAAAAACTGACATTTTGGGTACAAGCAATGGTAATTACAAATCATTTTTTTCCCCCAGCTTTACTGTGTATGTTTAGAGTGTACGACATGATTACAAATCATTCTTATTCAGAAATATAGATACAAAGGTCCTAAAAAATTGGGCAAGCCAAATTCAGCAAGGACTATGCTGATTTTACTCTAGGGAATCCAAGGATGGTTAAAATGAAGAAATATCAGTGTAAATCACCACATTAAGTGCATAATGCAGAAAAATCATACAATTTTATTAGTAGATATGGAAAACCATGCAATAAAATTTGACACCCACTTATGAATCAACCTCTTATCACATAGTAGATAAGAACTGCCTCAACGTGATTTAAATACACACACACACACACACATTTATATACACACATATATAACTATAGCAAACATCATTACTAATGGAAAAAATCTTGAAGGCATTTACTTTAGAATCAGAAATAATACAAGTAAAATTATAATGCATTTTCAGCCAGTTCAATAAGAAGTAAAATAAGGTAATAAAGCACAGCGATTGAACAAATGAGACAAAACTATCAATATGCACCCATGATAAGATTTTCTACAATAGTAAATCCCAAAGGGTCTATAAATTATTCAAAATAATTTAGAAGATTGCCGGATATAAGATAAATATGCTAAAGTAAAATATATTTATTTCTAGGCTCTAGCCATAAAGTTAGAAAATAAAACTTTTTTAATTTATAATTTATGATAAATACAAACAAAAAGTGAAGTAGTTAGGAATAAACTTATCAAAAAATGTAGAAGACCTTTTGGAAAAAGCATTTTTTAAGCTTATTACGAGATATCAAAGAAGACTTGAATAAATAGTGAGGTATCTGAAAAATTATTCTATTTTAAATCTTCTAGCTAGTTTTCTTTTAATTTCAGCTTAACTACCAGTTCCTCAGATAAGCCTTCTCAAGATACCATTTTTGTACAAAGTAGATTCTTTTTAGCTATCTCAGCCCACCGTTCATTTCCTTAACATTAATTAGAATTATTTGTCTATGTACTTTCTCATTGAAATGCAAGCTGCACTAGGTGGGGCCGCATATCTATCTTTTGAACATATATTCCCAGTGCTTTTACTAAGTGGGAATTTGATAAATATTTGTAGAATAAATGAATAATTTTAGAAAAGTAAAATATTACTAATGAATCTAGGTTTGTTTCCCTACTGGCTTTCTAAGGTTTATTTCTTTGCATTTTAAATACCACAGAAACTTATAATATGCCTATACCTAACCCTAAAGGCATAAATCATCAAAATTTTTGAGCAAAACAAAACAATTTGAGGATAATAGCTATTCTTACTTAAAAATAATCTTCATTGTTTTCTTTTTAAAATGGCTTCTCTATTATTTCCTTTTATGGAATAAAATCAACCATTCAATCTATTTATTCAAATGCTAAAAATTTCTCTCCATAATCAGAAAAGCTGAGAAATTATCATTTCGAAAAGTTCTTGAAAATAATATACCTAAATAAAAAGATTTAGATTGTCACTCCATCAGAAGACAAAAGAAAATTCCAAAATTCAGTTTTAATCTGACAGCTACCTCTTCTTAACAAGTATTAATTAAATTGCAGGGGAGAAATAAGAGGGCTCTTAACAATAAAATTATATTATTTTCTGATCTGTGAGAGAGGTAAGATGTGTCTTAAGAAATTAGATGCTTGATTATACAAAGCTGCTCAGGCATACATGTGATTACTAAGTAGTACTTTTTTTTATATACTTCACAATGCATACTTTTCTTAAAAAGTAGAAACCTCTCTCTCTGAAACCCATTGCCTATTTTGTTATCCAAATGTAACTTGTTCAGTAAAACACAATGCTTTTTCTAAAAATGACAAACTGAGTCATAAAATGCCACAAATGTTGTTGACACATCACCGTTCAAATCAGCATCTCCAACACCATTAACATCTCTTAAAAAAAGAATAACCATGATTTCCTATTACATCGGAAGCAACAGAAAGCCAGGTATTTAAATGGTCCCATTTTAGGAAATACAGCCTTCTCCTTTGAGTCCTCTGCACAACAGCGGCACAAAAAACATACATTCAACTAAAGAGAATTCATTTCTTTCTAGGTGCTTCAGTGAGTCTATTAATACATACCTTTCAAAAAGATGATGTACCACCTTTAAAAAATCAAGGTCTCTTAACCCTCTACATACGATAATTTCTTGTATTTGATTCTGAAGAACATAATCTAAGCTTAGAAAAGCAATATGCTACATTATCATTACGTTGTACTGAGGTTAGAAAGTGTTTTGAAGCCAAAATCTAAACTTATTTATTTTACTGGCCTTCACATGCTATACAATTTTCTGTCATGAAATATTTTTATTCTATTCAGTGCTTAACTGAACAACATCTCACACATTATCTCATTTAATTCTCACAATACACCTATAAGGTAAATATTATTTTTCCCACTTTACCAACAAGAAAAAGTAACCAAACCCAGGTTCTCTACCTTGTGAGCCAACTCCCAGGAAAAAGCTTGCTTTCCAAAGCCTAGGAATATGATAAATCAAAATGTATCTAATTTAGAGATATGGCACTATGCTAGAAGAAAAACTACTGGTTCTATTCCTTGTGGAAATATGATTTTTTTTTTTAGAAGTACTGT
>NW_006442103.1:4069493-4081543 GCF_000325575.1 Pteropus alecto | reverse complement strand
TTGGAAGATTCATACTTTAAATAATATGTTTTATGATACCATTATATATTCTCTAATATATTATTCTTTTATACTTTCTTTCTCTAGCTTATCAAAATTTTTACTGACACAAGCTCTAGATTTATAAACATTAATTCATCTTCAAAAAGTTTTTCTTCCAAGTAAGCATTATTTCTGCATGTTTGTGGATAAAGAATAATTAATGTCTGATTAAGGTTGCAGGTTAAGTAACAGCGAATCAAAGCCATTACCAGGCTTCAGACTCCCAGTGTGCTACTGTGCTAAGCACAATCAAATATTTATCGAGTGCCCGGGCAGGGCCAGGAGTGAAAGAGATGTGTAAGACAGACCCTCAGGACATATTTCTTATTAACAAAAAGTTTAAATTAATAGGAAATTGAATTTATTTTGAGTTCCTATGTAGGACAGATGTTTAAACTATTATATGTATGGTAGGCAAAATTCCACAAACCAAACCACAAATCCACAAGGACACCGTATGTAGAATTTCTTAAATTCTGAGAAGAAATGACTGGAATTTTAAACTACCCCTTGTACTCATCCATCTGTTACTTTTTCTGTTGCAGTTAAGACAGTGGAGAAAAATGTTCCTAGAAAAAGACACAGAGCTTGCAACCTTTCTCTAGAAAATCATCCATGACGACGTTCCACTGCCTCTCTGTTTCTGCAGCCTTCCGCTGTCTTTGCCCTCCTTCCGCCCTCGCCCACCGCCAGCAGACACAGGCCCTGTTCATTAAGACTGTAAGGTTATGTGTTCTTTTGCAAATCAATAAACCTTAATATGCAAGAACTCCCCTAAGCAAATTTCATGGGTAAAAATTTTGGAAGTGGTACAATTTTTCCACCTTTTTCAAATATCTCCTGACTAATTTTCTGGGTAAGTTAACACGAATCAGTTCAAGTCTGTGTGCACAACAGACATGCTGGTGTTTGTGAATCCCAAAAGACATAACTGAAAACATGGTTGTTTTTTTTTGTTTTTGTTTTTTTGTCACAAATATGTTGTTAAAAATGTATTGATCTTTGAGATGATTTGGGATATTTTACCTCTAGTTCTTGTTTTTTATTCCCTATTAGATTTAAGATGGCTTTCAAAATTATACTGTACAAGTAGTTCAAAGATATTAAGTAGATAAAGACATTAGTGCAAAGGGAAAATAAAAGTAGGGAAAAAACAAGGCAAAGTCAGGGGTTAGGTATACTTAGCTGTCCAACGGTCCAGTAACTAACGAAGTGTGAGATAAACCGTAGGACAGCATCAGGTATAAAACTCAAGGTGTGTTACACACTGAAAACAAGCTAATGGCTCAGAAGAAGTTAATTCCTATTGCTGGTGCGTACCCATTAAGAAATGTCTCCAGAGTCCTCATAAAAAAATATAACATAGTCAGTGCTGCTGATGCTTATCATAAAGGGATTTATGGTTTTCCTTCTTAAAATGTCTCTCATTATAGATCAGTAGTATAATACTAACTGTAGTTTGGTTAAAATAATTCTATGGTGTCCAAACACAACTTTTTGATAGTATGTATAAGTTCAGATGCATTTTAAAGTACCCTTTCAATTGCCTAGAAGGGCTCACTATTCAGGTTAGGCTAATTGCTGCCTCATTTTTTTAAAAAAACAATTTGAAGGTGTAACCTTCAAATTATATGCACAATATATAATTCAAAGAAAGTTCCTCTAATATTGTTGATAAAAATATTTACAATGCAACCCTGGTAAGGCACTGGGCTGAGTTTTCCTGTGCTGATTTAACAACGTGGTAGGGAAGGTATTACCCACGACTTTTACAGTTAAGGAAACTAAAGCAAGGAGAATGTAAGTAACTAGACCAAAATCACAAAGGCGCACAGTGCTGTGGTTGAAATCACATGCAACTCTGTAATTGGGTTTAGGACCTTATACCAAACACTTTTCAAGAGACTGCTCTGCTAGGAAGTGCCAGGGGCATAAACATAAATGACAGAGGGAAAAAGTAATACGGTAAGTTCCAAATAGAGATCCCAGGCTCAACAGACTCTTATTCATAGGGTAGATACGATTTTTTTGCTAGTTAATCAAATATTTATTATTATCCTTTATGAGCCTATATAAATAGGAGCATGTGAATATTTTTTCCTACTGCACGAACCAATGATGCCCTGAGGAAGAGGCCTGCCAGTGAAGGTCTAGAGGGAGTGGAATCCTAGGCACTACCTGGTGCTTTGTTCTGGAAAGAGAGGCTGCTGAGGGCCTTCTCGGGTACAGCATCACTCATTCACCCACCCGAATAGACAGTAAAGAAGAAGAGAGCAAAACAGATATTAGGGAATGAGGAATATATAGAAAGGAATAAATAAATTTGTAAAAAGGTCAGGGGAGAGAGAGAGGACAACAAATATCTGAGAAAACGTAGATGCATCCTCTGCCTTCTACCACAAAAATGAGCTGTGCCAATGTTATTTCTTTAAAGCTTAGAGAGAAGGCGATGCTGCTCTCTGCTCCAGATAGTCCACTACCAAGAACACTCGAAGATTAATAACCACTATTTGAGGATAAGAGTAAAATATTGGTTCAAAAATAGCAAGTCGCACAGAGCAAGGACCAGCTTGAATAAATTTGGTATCTGTTTGTATCTACTGAATGTGGCTACATGCAAATCCAGACTATAATGATCTTAGGAAAATGCATTTTTTTTTTTTTTTGCTCACATAAATACACTGCTAAACAGCTATGGCATTATATCTAGATCCAACTCTCAGATTCTGTGCACATATTGCTAAATGTCAGATGTATTCATATTCATTTATATTCGAATGCTGCTTTGAGTGGAAAACTATAAATCATCCATTCAAAAATAAAAATAAAAATAAAATTGATATGCAGCATTATTTAGCACCACAGATGAACCTTATTTATCTTACAGTTCAGCAGTGAAGTGAATAAGCATTTTCAAACAGAAGCTCTGACTCTGAAAACTTATAACTGCAGAAACCACAAGTTTCTCCAAATATCTGAGTTTTCCTCATAATCTACTTATTGTTACACCTTTATCTCCACAGTAAGAAATTCTCTTACTTTGACTGAAGAGTATCTATTTCATTGAATACCTTCTTTATTGGAGCACATAATACAACTCTCAATTTCTCTTGAAATATTTTATTATCTACACTTATCTTAATCATTCTGTATCAAGCTGTTTTTATAAATGCCTCATAAATGAAGAAGTGCTTTGAAAAAGTTGAATGAATTAATAAATAAATCTTTTAGTTCATCTTACTGGTCCAGTTATCTACCAACAGCTAAAGTCCCTTTCCTTCTCCCCATCGGCCATTACTTCTCTGCTTCTTAATGTTGGAATATGACAAGAATCAGTCATGGGACTTCTTTTTTTCCTCCTCCTTTAGTGACCTCAACAAAATATCATCTCTTTAAATACTGTCTATCTTCTAGAAACTCCCAAATATATATTTCCAGATGGAACTCTCCCCAATCTCTGGATTTTTTATATGGATTTTTATACTTAACTCCCTACTCAGCATCTCCACTTGGGTATCTGATAGGCACATCAGCTCTCTACGTCCAAATCTGATTTCTTCATCTTGCCCATTGAACCTGTTCTTTCCAGTCTTCTCCATCTCAGTTAATGCAAACTCCTACCTTCCAGTTGCTCAGTCCAAAAACCTCAGCATCGCCCTTGCCTCTCCTCCTTGTCCTCTCACAATCTATAATCCACCAAATAGTGAACCACTCTACCTTCAATATATACTGAGAATCTGACCACTTCACACCCCTTCCGCCCTGGTTCAACCTGTTATGTCTCACTGGGATGGTAAGAGCTAGTCTCCACCTCCCGCGTTCTCCCGCCCCATGCACACGCCACATATAAATCACCTTTGTCTTTTCCAAGCACAGTAATTGTTTCATAACTTAAGTCTGACTGTGTTAGTCCTCTGTCAACTATTCTCCTCCTGTCTCACTGACACCAAACCTTATCAGGCCCTATGCGATCTGACCTCGTTTCTCACAGCTCCTCGGCTTGCTCATTCCATTCTAGCAACACTGGTGTTGCTTGTCCTGAAGGTGCAGGCATACTTGCACTTTGCACTTACTGTTCCCTCTGCCTGAAACGCTCTTCTCCCAGGTGTTCTTGTGGTTCAAGACCTCACCTCTGTCAGGTTTTACCTAATCATCTTCTTGGTAAGACCTTCCCTGACCCCTATATTTTAAATTGCATTGCTCCCCAACACTCTCTCTTTTCCACACTTACCATATATGACAATAGTCTATAAATTTTAAGTAGTTCTTTATTTCTTATTGTCTCTGTCCACTAGAATGTAGGCCTGTCTTCCTGACCGCTGTCTCTCTGGCACTTGGAATAGTGTCTTTCACATGGGAGGTATTCAACATTGTTGAAAGGTTTTGTTGAATACCTCTACATTAAAAGTCATCTTATCATGACACAGAGTCGCACATAACCAATTTTTCTTCTTCCCCCTTTTATATAGTACAGTTCAGTTTATAAAGCCACTATCTGCTCTCCTTACAAGCTAGAAATGTTAAGAATCACTAACAGCTTGAAACATTGGCTGCCCCTCATTCTTCAAGCGCTAGGGAGTCATCTTCCACCTACGTATATCTCAAATCTGCTCTCCTCTAGTACCACCTCTTCACAGTCCAGGCTCTCACTGGAGCCAGTCTGTCCAAAGAATAAAGTGCATATTCCTCATCCTGACCAGTAACAAGGGTCCCTTCCCATGTGACTGCAGCACACTTTACAGCCACATCCCTCGCCTCCCCTGTACTTTTCTTCATATCCACTCTACATGAAATATCCTCCTTGTCCCTCAAGGAACAATTCCTTGGTCATTTTACAGGGCCCATCTCAAATACTACTTCTAGAAAGTCATCAAAATAATAGCAGCTAACAACTACTGAGTGCTTCCAATGATCTAAATAATTTTCTTGTATTGTATCATTTAATCCTTAAAAAAGCCTATTAGAAAGGTACTAATAATTTCTCCAAACTACACATGATAAAATGAGGCCAAAAGAAGCTAAGAAATGCATCCTAAGATTTGAGCAAATGAGCTAGGATTTGCTCCTAGGTTCATCTAATTCCAAAGCCTAAACGACAAAACTTCAAATGAACAGTTAAACCAACCTTCCAATGAGTATTCTGTAAGACTTTACTGAGTTTAGGTCATTTTGAAACAATTAATTTATTATTTTGAGATAAAACTACAGACTACAAACTCTAAGAACCAGCTACTTTATAACTATCCAGGTAATAAATCAAGGAATTCACTCTAAAACATTATTTTAATATGCAGTAAAACACACAATTTTTGTGGGAACATTTGTGTGATGAGAAAAAGTAATGATAATGCCATTATTGCTAATTTAGAGCACATACGAAGCTACAGGCAAGGTAAAGACCAGAGCCTCGTATGCATGCCGCGAAGTCCACATAAAGGTCACCTGATGTGTCAACACAACCTCTGGAATGTTACATCACTGTTGTATTTCTACCCAATAATTATAACTATTCAAGTTTTCGTCCTTCTTGAGAGAGCTTCATTTCAACGACCTGTTCGTTAGGAGTTGCTTTGCTGGGTTTGCATATAGCATCCCACCCAAAAGTGACTTTGATGGAGCCTCTGGCGGCAGCCCCAGTGGGTCTCCATAGAAATGGCCCCAGGGTTGTCTCCAGAGTGGCCCTGCTTGAGTTGCCATGGTAAACAACCAGGCTAGATTGCTATATTCAGTTCTCTGCCAGAGTCTCCATGGTGACTGCAAAGGATGGCTTCTTAGAAGGACCTCACAAGGGCACGTTTCTATGGTGACCCTATCCTGAATATTTCTAAGCAACTTCCCTTCGGTTGTTTCGTGACCGGTCATGGCAGGTTCACTTTGAGAGTAACCGTAGGAGGTTTCTCCCAAAGATACCATCATAAGACATAAGGATTTTAAAGTGAGGTCTGTAAACAAATAAATCACTTGAAAATGTAAATGGTGCCACTCACAAATCATTAAATTAGTCCCTATACATTTTAGGGAAGAGCTGTATGGATGGGAAACAAAAAAAATACTTGTAATGTCTCTGTTAACAAAGTGTCTGTTTCAAATCTTAATGAATTAAAAGTTTCTTACAGAATATAATGCAGATCATTGAAGTTTTAAATTTCTCCAATATCACAACATAGCCGCTAACTAGGTAAAAAATACTTTATAGTGGACTTGACACAGATAAAACAGAATCTTGAATACAGATGGATCATTAGGTTATAACGAGGTATCAAGGAAATTTTTACAGAGCAAAAGACAAAATATTTGCAAGTCAAATGAAAGAAAGTGTGGTTTTTTAAGTTGAGTTGGGAAAGCCTAGCCATATTCGGGCCCCAGCTATTTTTTCCTGTGTTTTTGTGGTTGGAATAATCCCAACTACTCTTCCTTTCCATTTAAAATATGAATATAAGCCATTCTGAACAGATGCTTGGTTTTTAAGCCATTTTATTATTCTCCTGAAACTTTAAAATAATTTACTTTTTCTAGCATTTAGTCAAGGGCAAAATTTCATCTAATCTCTGATTTCAATACCTTTAAAATTATTTAACAAATAAAAAAATTCTACAGTTCAAAAGATACAACTTCTGTGTATATGCCCATCCTTTTTGTTCTTTCCAGTTGACTCTTTAAATTAAAAATACACACACACACACACACACACACACACACACACACACACACACACACACACCCCTTACTGAATGCAAAAGGTTAATCTCGGGTTTCCTCTATTCTCATCTTGCGGTAAAAGCAAAGATGATTTTCTCCTCAAGCATTAGTTACACTGCTGCATTTCTGTTATTCTCTCTCACAGATTCCAGTCTTCTACTCTGTCTACAGCAGCTCACTCCCCACCCACAGTCCATTCAGGAGAATGAACTTGAGTTAGACAAATACTGTCAAGAAAGATGAGGATAATTCATAGTCACTTTTTAGTGAAGTCTCAATGTTCTGCACAAAGTCTGATTTTGTAGACTTCTTGCTTCAAGCCTTCAATATATTTTTATGAATCACAGCAGTTACTGCAGTTTTCATTCGTTCATTCATTCACGAAATATTTACTGAGAGGCTGCCATGTCCCAGGTACTATTCTAGGGGCTGAGATACTTCAGGAAACAAAAGTTTCCTTCCCTTAAGGTCCTTTGATTATAGACAAGGAGAGAAAGAAGGATGATATAAAGAAAGCCAGTAAGGAAATCATATCTTATGTTAGAAAACAATTAAAGCGAGGGAGAAAATAAAGCAGGGAGGAGGCAGGCCGAGTCCCAAGTGAGGTTCAGATGGGGCTACAGTTCTACAAATTAACAGGGGGTGGTTTCAGTGACTCCCCTCCTCACTTGTCATGACTATACTCAATACTAATCTAAATCCTTAAATTAAAATAAAAAGGATTAAGAAAGTCTCTTTCATAGAGACTCAACGGAAATTAACCAAAGTGATAAGCAATTTTCCCATTTTATACTTGCTCTCTGAGAGACAACATGGTCTGAAGGGGGCCAGTGATGCCTTCCCCCCAATCCTACTTCTGTTTCACGAACTATATAAACTTGGCCAACTTATACTCCACCTTCCAAACCTTTGCCTCGATTTTAAAGTGAGAATATTAATTCTAATCTGATAGTATTACTCTGAAAATACGCAAAGGTAATAAAATATAAATACTAAAATATTGTGTGTGATAATATCATGTCTGGAATTATAATATAATGTCTGGAACAAAAGAGTGTCCCTTTAGAACACTTCAGACAAAAAAGTGAGAAAAAAGATGAAAAAGTTGGGCAGAATGTTGGGAATTGATGAAGCCCAGTGATGGGTATACGAGTTCATTATATAAGTGAAGCTATTTTTATGTTTGAAAATTCCCATTAAAAAAAAGTATTTTCAGAAAATGATTAAACTTGAAAACAAATATATCTCTTCTTGTAAAGGTTTTTACAATAACTAGAAAAAAAGCGTATAGGAACATCAACTTATTTTGTATAAGTATCTTATAAAACTAGATAAAAACTGGATTTATATACTGAGTACTTACTAACCTAGAACAGTGCCAGTTTTCATACCTTCTTCAAACACTCTAATGAAAAAAAAAAAAAAACAAAAAACAACTAACCTCTTATTTCGTTCATTGTAACAGACAGAAAGGAAGAAAAGCATCATTGTTAAGCTTGCACACTCACTTTGTACTCAATATATAATAGATATTGAAATTATAGTATCCTTTGTTGAATGTTTAAAAACAAGCATGTAAGGAGCTCTATATTGCTAATAAAATTTTTATATTAAAAATTCTATATGATTATATAGAGAAACTTAAAAACTTACCAGATCAGCATCTGCCTTTTTATAGGTCAAAGCTTCGACTTTGGAATCCAGTTCTGCTTGTATTTGGTCTCTTCTTTTCATAACACCCTTTGTATTAAAACATGAGGATTTAATAATCTTTGAATAACAAAAATATACTTTTCAAAATATAAATAGCATCTCTTACCCAAGCTGTCATTCATTTGGGGATATAATGACTTAATTTTTTTTTTTAATCTCTAAAAGCTACACTGAAAGCAAGTATTTATTTATTTTTTCATAAATCCTTTAGTATTAGTTTTCCCAATGCACATCTTACTGGTTTAAGTATTTTATGCACAACTTTTGATGAAGCACTCTAAGCAAATACAGTATTTTAAAAAGAGAAAAGAACAAAACAAGTAAAAAATCAGTGGGAGCACTGAAAATATATGCTAAGGCATAATCCGATTGCAGTTAAGAGGGTCACATGGGCCACATACCTGAAAATATAATCAACATCTGACTCCAAAGGTACAGTTAATCAGTCAAGTACAGTGGAGAATCAATATTTAAGTGTGCATTCACATCTTAAGATTTTATTTTAGCTTAAAATATATAAATATTAATCAATTAGCCAAGCTTTTGATGAGAAATCATGGTCTCTTCTCTGACTGACGGCAGTTCCATCTCGTTTTCTTGAATAATCATGATTTTAAGTTTCAATGTCATTAAACTTAACGTACCCTTGTGAAGGAACCTGAGTGCAGAGTTCATCTATATCTTTTATAATGTATGCTGCTCTTTTACAACGTCTTTCCCTTGGTGACTCACTTTTCCTCTGAGATATTCTACTTAGGCTTTGTGGACAAAGACTCTTTTTATCTGTATTCATCTTTCACTGGTTTTCACAGTATTAACTGAATAATGAAATTGTAATAATGAACACAAGTGGCCTAAACAGGCTAAGGAAAAAATAAAACTGACTCTGAGTAGACACACAATTCAAGCAGGGAGAGTGGAAGCACAGATACAAGAGAAGGGCCTTAATGAGATACAAGTCTTTGGGATGTCTTCAGAGGAAGGGAAGAACCTAGACACAAATTAGTTACATGGAGGCCACATAAGATGGCTCTATAGTATCTGAGTGAGAACTGAGAAGCCTTAAGGATAAAAGGCATCCCGAAAACTACCCAGTCTAGTTTTGTGCCGGTGGAACCACTCTCAAAACATTCAAAAGAGATTAACATTTCTCTCATTTTCTAAGAAATAAATAGAAAATTCAACTAATTATCACAAATTCATTTATATTTACTTCAATGTTTAATTACCACTGATGTCAGGAACCCCTTCCTTTCTCCAGCCCAAATGACAAACACTACAATTTTATCCCATTTATTTAGGGTCTGTTTCCATAAATATGAACTACCGTGCTTCATACAGGTAGAAATATTTTAGATAAGAGATTGCTTCAGAAGACAACTAGTAAAAATTACAGAAATGTAATAATTTTGTCGAGGCATATTCTTTTTATTATTTTAGCTCACATTAAAGGAAACATTCCAATATAAAACAGAACCAGAACTGTAACATAAATGCTACTGATTATACCCTAGGAGTCTACAAAATGATACAATAAAATAAGAACCTAAAAAATAATTCTTTCTAGCTGCTATTATAATTTTTCCACATCTTAATGATACGTGATTTAAATTGCATAACTTCCATCTTGACATAATATAGAGGAAAATACATCTAATAAGGGAAAAAATATACTTTTTTTAATGATACAAATCAGATCTTTTTGAATAGCTACACAGAGAGGAAATCAATAATGAAGTAAAACGATGGAATACAGCCAAAGAAACTGATGAGGATAAGGAGGAGACTTCTCAACAGTGAAGCGTTAGAGACCTTTGGGAAGCAAGAAAGGTGTGTTTGTAGAGGACCCCAAAAAAGTCAAGTAGCGGCAGAAACCTGAAATATCCACAGAGTATGAAATGGCTATGAAAGGAAAACCTAAATACGATAAACACAAAAGAAGCAGATCTTATGCTGAAAGGCTAAGAGAGCTTTTCTTACCAAGACAGAAACAAAATTAAAAAAAACAATCCTCCCAAATCAAGCGTACATGAAAACTGAAACCAGACATGGCTCCAATTATAAATGGCAGATGAAATGGGGTATATCTGAATGTAAGCTGAGTCCTTCCCAACTGCCACCCTGAAACACTGAAACCTGAGGGTACCAGATTGACTGTGCAAGGTCCTGTGAGCAGAGGATAACACCGGATGAAGAACATTAGCTTTGCAGATAGCATTGCTAAACCCCAAATATCTGGAAACATTAACTTGAACTGGGGAGTTTAAAAGCAAAACTATGATATAAGAAGAATAAAAGCCATTTCAAATAGGGACAGAACACCTTTTTAATTCAAAGGATTTCTTTTTAGAAGCATCCAGAGGCAGAACAAACAGCAAGGTCCTACTCAAGGATTTTCTACACAATGATACTAAATATATTGGTGGATCAAATGTACTACCTGGAAGCGGAAAGCAACTCTTCCATGAAATTTCTAAAGCACTAAAAATTTTAAAGCAAAATTTTAAAAGGTTGAAAAACTAATCATATTTCCTATGTAAATCTTGGCGGAGGATGTTTCGGAACTATGTATAATCTTATAAATTGCTGTTGTTAATGTTGAATATTTCTGTCTTTTATTAATGCATTCTTCCGCTCATCAATTCATTGGCGCAGTGAACAAACATTCATTGAGCATCTACGTGCAAAGCATCCTGCTAAGATAGGAGGAGAGTGGTGAAAAACAAATAGAAAACTGAATTTATAAAGCTTATTAATCAGGTTAGGGACTAAGTTAAAAGTGCAATTAGGTGTTCTTACCATCAGTATTTCACTATACAGCACATACTCATGTACGACAGGAAGCAGGGCCTCTGAGAGTCCAGACATCCGTTTTTCAGTGGCCTTACAGCAGGTGTCTATGCAGCTGGCAACACCACTCAGAGTATCAGCCAGATCGTCTTCTGACGCTGACCACAGAATATGAATCGGGCCATATTCCCTCATTTCATCAAAATAGTCTAAAAAAAATAAGTAATTTATAGATGTTTTTAAAATCCCTGTTTATAGACAGAATGAAACATATTTCTAATTGTTCTGCATATGTTCTTATACACGACCATAAGAAATCAGATATCCCCTCTCATTAAATTAACCAGTCATCCCAGTCTGCTCGGGTTACTCCTTGAATGACTACTGTCCAGGTGTAATCAATAATAGCAAATTCTTTCATTCTCAAAAGTGTTCTGGCTTGGAAAATAAATTATTATAATCACCATGTCTATCATGGACTTCTACCTACCAAACATACTACATCTGAGTGTCTCACAGGTAACATGATGCAAACAAAACTTGTCTTCTTTCAACCCTTATCCTAGGTAATGGTAATTGCTTCCAATAATCTAAGCAAAAAGTCTGGGGTATATCCTAGACGCATATCTGCACAGAGCCAGTCAATTGCCAATTCCAATATTTCTTAATCTTTACTATCCTTTCTCTCCTTCCCTCTCTCCCCTCACTCATCCATACATTTATCTACCTACCTATCTACCTACCTACCTACCTGTCTATATACTCTCACCTCCACTGTCATCAGCATCTCTAACATGCACTACTGC
>NW_006442103.1:4028516-4069473 GCF_000325575.1 Pteropus alecto | reverse complement strand
TTTCCCTTTTTGTCACAATACATAAACATTGATGCTTTGTAACTATGTTAGAAAGTCCTTTATGATCAGTCCCTATCTTGTCTCTCCAGATCTAACTCTTGAGAGTCTCTTCCAAAGATATTTTAATTTAAGCCAAAATAATTGTTCTTTCATTAATATCTAACTCAAACACTGTACATATCCCTCTGTCTTATCCTCTATCATTTCTAACATCGGCCAAATTTCTAATCCTTTAAATAGTAGTGTAAACAAATCTCTTCTGATTCTGTTCCAAAGGATTTTTTGATGCTTTGTCCTCAATGAGCCTATCATAATTTTATACTTCTGTTAAGCCTATTATAAATTTATACTTCTATTATCCCACCCTTTATGATTGCTAGGATAACTGACATACTCCTAGGCCATATGCTCCTTAAAACAGGAGCTGAGTCTTATTTTTTTTAATCTCAAAGCCTGAATCACGATGTGTTCAATAAATATTTTCACATCAGTGAAAGAATAAATGAATAACAAAAGACTAATCAATGTAGGCCATTTACCCAAAAATTGGATTTCATTTTAAAATCTGAACATTATCAACTTTCAAAAATAGATACTTGTTTTTTTTTTTATGGTAGAGAATGTATAAGCAGTGAGAATTTTCTGTCTAATATTTACATGAATAAAACTAAATTCTCTATATTTAATCATCTTACTACTCAGCAGGGTAAGTTGTAATGTCATATTGCTCTAAATTAAACTATTAAAATTTCAAAAGTTTGTATGACTAAGTAAATTGAAAAAATATTAAAAAAATAAAAACTATGGAACTATTAGTTGTCACCTAATGAAGGTAATAGGTTTAAAAACCATTACAGCCCTTCTAAATTATACCCTCCTAATCTTGTATTTTAAATAAATGGCCATACTAAACTATTATTTCTAGAAAAGAAAATGTTCTCCTTTATTTCTTTTCTCAATTTTTGTATACATTGATGTGCGCCATTTAACCTGCGCAATATTTATTTTTATCAATAATAAAATATAGAGCTTCCCTAACATTCTAAACTGTGCTTACGCAGCACTCAAATCACATTTGTATGCAAACACTTAATGAAGTACACTGTAGTTTGTCTGTTAATATGTTCCCCCCACCAGGCTAAGAGCTCGAGGACAGGCACCATCTTATTCCCTCTCTAATCTCGAGCACAGAAAAGCAGCACATGTGCTCAATATAAACTTACCAAATAAACCAGGAACCACTTCCGCCGCCCCCCAAAGACAAAATCAAAGAAAAAAATGAATAAAAATATAAAAGAGAACCCGCTAGTTATGGTAATCAAATTCTTTGATTTGAATATGAATAAAATATCTATACAGCTTAGATAGTGGGCTTTACATTCTAAAAACCAAAAAAAAAAAAAAAAAATCCCACAAATTTAGGTCAATGGCATTCACTGAATGGAAATGAGAGCTCAAATTTATTTACAAAGTCTATCACAAAATCAAGTTTTCTTTCTGAGGATTTCACAAACATGAGAGTATATCAAAGGCTTAAACTGTTCTTTTGCACAAGCAAATATAAAATACGTGAATATTTTTAAAAACTCTTAAGTATCAAGAGTTTCCAGGAGCCTCTCTGAATTGCTATCCCACTTAACTATGCATCAAAAATCTACTTAACAGAATTGGAATCACAGAACCTAGTTAAAACAATTAGCTTCTTGAGATAAAAAAAATAAAGACAAATAGTAAGTGCAAGATCAGACCAAGAAGGCTTAAAAGAAACTATTAAACTATGTTCAGTCACAACAATGACCTCTAAGTGCCAATTATTAGAAAATAAAGAGCAATGCACATTTGGCTATAACAAAATTTATATTAATTTATTTTTAAGACACTGAAAAGATTTTAATTGAGCACCTGCTATGTCTTAGGTGCTATCTAGATACTAGAAATATAGCAAAACTTTTCCGTTTTTGTCCTGATTGAACTTACAGTTTAATGGGGAACACTGACGAAAAAAACAAACCATCAATATACAGACTGTAAGGAGTTCATTTCTAAAACCAATTTATATCAGGAAATACATTTTCTGACTTAGCCATCTATGTTTAATATAAGTAAATGTAATTAGAAAATTAGCAAAAAGCCATCATGGAATTTGAAAAAAGCTACCATGGAACAAAGTTGAACTTGTAAACTAAAAAGAAAAAAAAAAAAAGGGAAAGAAATTAAAGAAAGAAAAGAAAACAGTGCTAGAAAAAATAAGGAAAGAAAGAGACCTATTTTCTAATATATAAATCTCTCGGTCATGCTTGGACAGGCCTAATATCGAATACTTGTTTCCCCCAAAGTCACTAGAAAATGTGGAAACCCTATTTCTTGAAACGTCACTTCTTTAATTTTTAAGCTATGGTCCGTGTTGAACATTTGAGACCAACTTCGTGCAACTACATCCAACATCTTCAGCTCAGAGCTTACTTTACCACTATTATTTATAAATGGGAAAAAGAATGGGTAGTGATTGATTAGAACAAATGGGGACGGGACATGGCTACCTTCAGAATCATTAAGAATCAGAAATTTTCACAATACATCTGGGCATAAACCATATTTTAAAGCTAAAATTCTAACTTAATGTTAAGTAATCTTTCGCATGAGTCTGGAACATGAGTTTGGAAGTCACCATTCGGTCCCAACAGCAAAGAAAATGCTGAACGAACTGAAAAATCAACGGCTTTTCTTGGAACTGTAAGAGAGAGGAGGACACAGGACAAACGAATGCCCCCAAGACTGGAAAGACAGACAGGCAAATACAAGGAACTGTGCCTTTACTGGAGCACAGACTCAAGAGCAGAAGCCGTGTCCGGGACCAGTGCTGGGGTAGGGAGACTGAAGTTGTAATTGATAACCTGCTGAAGGCTCAGGTCAGGGTAGACACGTCTATGAGGTAACAACTCCAGGGGGACCTAGTCATGGGAACTCCCGCAAGATTGTGAGATTTACCTGCAAGGGCTTGACTAGGTTCCCACAGCAGGGAAAGGGAAAATGAACCATTTTGAAATAACCAGAGCACTCCATTCTTCTTAACAGGGGGAAACCAGTCAACCAGAGCCTAATCTGTTGGGGTATTATCAGAGCCTAACTGACCTGGAGGAAGGAAATATCCAAATCCAGCCCACTCTGGCCATTCCGTCCCAACAGAGGGGCAGGGGATAAGGTGAGTTGCCGAGAACCTTTTGTGAAGTTCACAGTCCAGAGGCACAGACTCACTAAAAGATTGAAACCTAATTATAGGAGTATAGAATATTTCCCCTCTCCACACATTTTACCACCACATTACTAAAGGCCTATTTACACGATTCCTTTTACCCAGTACATGTGTCTGGCTGTCAAGAAAAAATTGTAAGGCTTACTAACAGGCAAAAAAGCACAATCTAAAGGGACAGCAAGTCTCTCAAAACCAGACATGTCAGGAATGCTGGAATTATCAGACCAGGAATTTAAAGTAACTGTGACTAATATGCTAAGCGCACTAATAGATAAAGTAAACCACATGCAAGAACAGATGGGCAGCGTAAGCGGAGAGATAGAAATCCTAAGAAAGAATAGCCACCCCCCCCACCCCACCGCCACCAAAAAAAAATGTTAACTTAAGGTCTTACTACACTAGCAAATGTGAAGATCCATCAGAAATAAAACAACTTTAAAATCACATTTCAATTAGTCTACATACCCCTTTCTTCCTTGTAAATCCTCTGAGATATTTTATCTATCAAATTTATTTTCTGGCTAAATATTTCAATAAAGTCATTCATTTCCATGAACTGCTGGGGGCGGCTTTTGACTCCTCTCATTGACAGTGCAACAGCTCTGACTGTCTGCCCCATCTTGCTGAGTAATCCGGGCCCTTGTTTCTTGTGAGACGAGAGTTCCTAGAAACGAACAACAACAAAAAGAAATATTTGTGGTCGAGCAAACAACATTGTAAAGCCCAACAAAAAAAGAAACCTAATTAGAAGGATAAAATGAAGATAAAAATGTTTCATGCATTTTTTTTTTCATATTAACTTAAAGCAGATGAGTTTTATTAGGGTATAGTCCTTCTCAGTCTCAGTCTCCCCGATAATATTCCTTTTCAAAGTACTCATGTATAACATGTATCCATGTTTCCTCAGAGCATGGATCTTTAAAAGAATAAGGTTTATAGACATAAACATGCTTAGGAAGATTCTGAAGAACATAGAACAACAGGAGGTGCCATCTACATTTTATGTTAGGAACTTAATGGAAAAAAAATGACTGAGAGAAGATTTCTCAGGGTATAAACTACTCCTTGGGGAAAAAAAGGGAAATTCTTTAGTTTTAATGAGAGTGAACATGTATTGAGAGCTTAATATGTTCCAGGCACCATCCTCTCATTTTTATATACATAATCACAATAACAGTATGAGGTAGGTTCTGTTATTAACCTCATGTTATGGAAGAAAATAGAGGCACAGGAAGGCTAAGGAGCTTCTGAAGGTCCGAGAGCAATTAAGTGGTGGACCAGGACCTGAGCTGTGGCAGTCTGACTCCAGAAGATGCACAGCTAAGCACTAGCTGGCTCTGTCTTCTTAAGGCCATGAGGATAGTTTGTAAATAGATACCCCCTGATCACAGCTCCTTAACCAACTGAAGTGGGTAAACTGTGACACCCCTCCACTGGCTGGGTGGCTGTAGAGAAAGATTTTTAATAAGATATGTAACTAGCTGTTTCATAGTCAACCTAGGAGGGATAGCTACAGAGTTGAAAAATAGAAAAAAAAAATGCTTTTAAAAGATACACTACCACAGAAATATCCTTTCAGAAGTATGGCATATTAAAAAAAAACACCAAGAAGGAGGACAAGGGATTCTGATGATGGCTGTAGCATTTGTGGGAGCATAGGTGTGGGATCAAATAAAAGTTGAAGAGTAATAAACAAGAAAACAAAATCTCTATATAAAACAAGGTTGACTATTAAATCGCAGATAAAAATATTATTGCATGTTATCTACTCAAATATTAAATAACATATCATCTTTCTCCAGTTTTTTTCTGAATATCTTATACAAAATTACATATATATGTATGTATACACATACACACACACACACACACACATATAATATGTTTATTTCCAAATCAGTATCAATATGGAAATAATAACATATGCCCTGCTCGACCAGGCAACACATCTATCCAGGAGTGCTACAGCATCATTTGATAGAGTAAACATTATCAGAAACAGAACAAGCCACAACTGCCAAGCTGTTCCTGCAACTGTTGACTACAGAGATTCTTTCTAACAGTTTCTAAGGTTCTGGAGTCAGGCCACAAATTCATTTCACATAAGTCACAACGGGCTTCCAGATAGTAGGTCTATCTGTCAAGATTAAGATGATCCATTTTTTAGCTTCATTTTGGCAGAAACTGAGAGAGATAAAATTTAACATTAGTCAGTAATTGTTTCATAAAGACTGTTCTATCCATTATCTTTCTTGATGAGCTACATCTTCACAGGACAAAAGAAAAAAGAAGAACATATAAGGTTTCTGAATTAAAAATTAGAGCTCCCCCGAGTAGGTAATTAAAGGAAAAGTAAGGAAATTGTATTGTCTATCCAGCTATCCATCAACAATTCAACCACCCATCTACCTATCCACTTAATAAAGACTTTTATCCTAACTTGAAAAGCCCTAACTTAAAAATCCATTACTACTCAAAATAGTGTCAATAAAAGAACTATATTTGTATATGTTCACTATGGGCTGTGTATTCAAGGAGTATTCTGACATTTAAAAAAAAATCAGCTATTAAGAGAAATGAGTATGTAATCATGAGAAAGATACAAGATTCCTATAATATTTATATGTAGATTTGATATAAGATACAAGATTCCTGTAATATTTATATGTAGATATAAATCTTAAGGATATCTCTCTCTCCAATGTATAAATATCCATCTTGATACAAGGACACTGCTGCCTGATTTATAAAGGTAAAGAAGAGGAAGTGTACGACCTACTATACATATAGATACTAAAGGATTATATGAGTAAAAATAAAAATTCTTTACCCAAGCTTGTACAGTAAGAAAAATTTTGAAGTCTTCATTAAATGTTAAAGTTGGATGATCAGCAATTCGGTTCAAAAACTTCTGCAATGCCTTCCTGCGTGTCTCAATGAAGTCATCGTTAAAGCGTTCCACCATTCCTCTCACTATAAACTTTTCTGGCAATGGCTGAGGCAAAAAAAAAAAAAAAATTACAACAGTATCAGAATTATGTGGCACAGGATTATAAGAAATGCTACACTTTTCTTTTTTGGAAGACTATCTGAACATGTAATTATTTCTTATTGAAATAATTTTTTAAAATTCACAATGCTAAAACCAAAAATGGCAAAATTTCAACATATTACAGCAGTTAAAAAAAAATAAGTCCGTACATACATTAAAAAGTTTAAAAACAAATGTTTCTAGGATAAATGAATTACACTGAATATAAAGGTCTGCAATTTGGTTTTAGGCATTCTAACGATTCACAATATAAAATGGCAGCTAGTCTATGAAAAAAAAAATGTAAACTTACTGGAATAATGAGAGTGGGGTGTGCTTCTTCAAGTTTTCCTTTTAACCAAAGGAAATCTTGATAACGTCTCCTAACTTCAAAGTCACTGGAGTCAAATTCCCCACGAGATGTCTAAAGAAAGTAGGAAAAAATAACAGCACGTGCAGTAGAAGACAGAAGACATTTGCTTAATGTTATTTTCGACATTCTAAATTAAATGGTCTCTAAGAAACATTAACAAATTCTAATTATTCAGTGTTTGTCAGCCTGTACTTTTTTTTTGCAGTCATCAATTCATGTAGCAGATGAAACAAAGCAAACTTTCCAGTATTTCCAGAAAGAAAGCAAACATCATGCTCAAATTTAAAACCCTAACTGAAAAATCTGTCTTAGAGCAACCATCTGCCTTCCACAAGATTTTAACTACTATTATCTTTGGCATCACTTTCCTGCTAATGAGAAAGTGTGTTCTGAATTTAGGTTTCAAATATATTTCTTTTCTCAAGATGATCAGAATTCAGAATTTAAGGAAAGTCCTATTATTGCAATTTGGAAAATAACCTGAACATATCTGAGAAAAATGTTTTCCTGAAATGTACTCAAATGAATTGCTTTGCTAAAATTTGCTTTTAGTATATGAAAATTATAACATTTTACAAAATGATTTTACTGCTATTTTAAAAATGTTATTAATGGAGATTTAATGTGAAAAGAAAAATCTTTATGTCACCCTCAAGGAATTTTATTTTGAATTATATACCTTAACTCCTAAAAATTAAGCGAATATATGAAATATCTATTCTTAACAATCCAAAAAATCTATGCCAACACATATGACAAGAACGTGGGTACAATACCAACCTTACTTCTATTGCCTGAATCCTAAGCCAAATACAAAAATAGACTAATGTATAAGCACCTCTCATAAGAAAACAGTCACTTCCACCAATATCTTATTTAACTGAATTTTTGCATTTAAAAATTATACACAGTGATATTAAGGTTGAGGTTTTCCTGGAAGAGTATAGATGGAATAACACATTGCATACATATTTCACACTCGCCAGAAATATCAATCACCCACGCAAACACAATTGTAAAATTAAGCAGTTCGAGTCATAAGATGCGATCTTAATTGTCATGAAATAAGGCTGACATTAGCTGTACTTTCCAAGGTTTATTCTTTTGAAGTGAATGTTTAGAGCATCATACAATGTACCTTAGTAAACCATTCCCTTTTCAGTGAGAAAAAGCAGAGGTAAGTGAGATGCATATATCTAAAGAATTAAATGTTCACAAAACACTACAAAATCTTAAATATTATGCAAAATGGTACATGTTATAGAAATGGTAAAAATAGAAAAACTAAATCTAGTAGAAATAGTATAAGAATTTATATATGGTTGATATGTGTACATATATATGCAAATATACACTCACATACATACATATGCACACAAAACATGGTTTAGAGTCACACAGTAAAAAATATTTATTGAACACCTCCTTGTACCAGGCACATATGTACAGGTTCACTACCAATTTCCAGGGGGGAAAATTGGCAAAACTAACAATAGAAACACTCAAAACTGGGCAGTTAAAATAAGACTGAGCTTCAGATGTCCTCAAGAATTCCAACACTTTAAGTAAATATAAAACAATTTGATTTAAATTCTAGCAAGAGGAAGATATTAAATCAAGTCAAATAATGGTTGATTGTGTCCTTATCAGACTGTCATTGACCCAAAAGAGTTCTCTAAGATATTGCAATAACGGAGGATAAGTGCAAGTCTCACGGACAGTGTTTTCTTTCTTTCTACTGTAAGACTTTATTCTACTCCAAAAGGGTTATGAGCCATATATGTATATATGAATATATATATGAATATGACAAGGAAAACAAGTATTATCAGCTGGGTTCGGATCATAACTAATTTCTCTACAGCAGGGATGTGCCATCTAAAGTGGCCAATTTTGGTTATTAGAAGACAGATAAAAGCTTCCAAACTGTAGGAATAACGAGATTTGATAACAGATCTCTATCCCAAAAGAACGTGTGTTCTAAAACGTTGATTCAGAGCATAAATAATGCTTCTAATCTAGAATAAACTTTTCCATGGAAGCTATATTGTACATGGTGTTTAATTTTTCATCTCTGACCGTGAAAGCTTGGGCACTTGAAGTTTAAGACTAATGGACCCATGTGATCTACACCCCAAAATGCATTCGTTCAACAAACACTGACCTTTGATCAAGGGCAAACAGTTCACTTAGCTCCGAGGATTTAGAAGACTGTTTCTGAGGGAAAATTAATCTTAGAATCAAGAATGTACTTTAACCATTCCCTCTACACTTCACTGTGAATTACTAGACCTACTTTACTCTTTTAATTAAATTGTCTAAGACACAGCAACGAAGAGGAGGAATAACAATTTAAATCCATGCTGTCTTGCTCTATAGCCTCTTGATATGGCTATGTACTATAAATTTCTTCACTCATTCACCAAAAAGTTAAATTGCTTACTTACTTTATCCTAAGGACTGTGTTTGGAATTATAGAAAACTTAATATATAATTACCTTCCTTGAGAAACTCATATATTCATTGGGATTATACACAAATAAACACATAGTTATCTACTCACATGTGGATGGGTGGCAATTACTGATCACTATGTGTCAGATACTTTGCTAAGTGTTTTGCATTGATTACCTGTCCTAAGTCAATTCTCACAGCAACTCTACAGAACCAGGCTGTATTACCGTTTCAGTTTTATAGATTTAAAAAACCTGAGGCTTAGAAGGATTAAATATAGGCTTTTAATTGCCTTGCTACACGGACTCTAATATTTTACATTCTTTACGAGTTCAGTTAGAACAGTAAGAGGAAACAGAAGAAAGAGAATTTTCAGCCTGCAAAAATGGGAGGGCAGGCATCATTTTGACTTATGTCTTAAAAGATAAACAGTAGTTCTTCTGTTTGAGAGAGGGAAGGACATACCAGACAGAAGGAAAAGTATATGCAAAGTCAGGAGAGCAAGTAATACCCTAGAACATTCAGACAATAGAAGTAGTTCTATATGAGTGGAGAGCAGGGGTATTAAAAGTGGACAGTGAGTCTTACATGGCAGGTTGGCAACAGATTGAGAACTTCTTTACGTGTCATACCAAAAAGTTTGCACTTGTTCTGTCGGAAAGGGGTTGCTGATGAAGGATTTTAAGAATCTGAGTGGAGAGATCAGATATATACATTGTTGTGAAATGTAACGAAGCTTCATTGGAAGAAATGACTACAGGAAGATGATCCAAAACCTTGTCAACTACAAAAGAGCCATAGGGTGAGGCTTCATAAATAAAATATTATAATTTATAAATAGAATTCCTAAAGGCTGTTAGTAAAGCATTTTTTTTAAATGGATGTACTATTTGGTTGTTTTATTTTGTCAGAGGTAAAGTCTTTTTGCAGAGCTTTGTCCTTGGATTAAGGAGGCTCGGATTCTACATCTACTCTGCCCCAGAATTACTAAGCAACCAACAGTATCTTTTATATAAAATAAACAGGCTACTTGTTCTTCTTTGGAAAATAAATAAAATTATTTTTTGTAATCTTCAGAAGAAATATGAATACAAATATTACATCATGTTTTTAACTAGTTGTTTTATTAGCAAATCGAGGCTCTTATTTTCCAAATTATTTCTTTATGTTTTTTTTGACCTAGAAACTTAAAATGTACCTATTTTAAGAAGCACAACTGCCAAAAAAATGGCTGACTGTTACTCAAGTTAACTGGAATTTCACTGATTTGATATAGAACAAGTGAAGGGAATATAAGATGCAATGTCTTACCCAAAATGGTTGAAAAATAAGTCAATTCAGTCAAGACTCTATAATGCGGAGAGTTACAGTTACAGAACAAGAAGCATTCCCAAAAGTTCAAAGATGGCAACAATATCCAAGAAAATGTTCATTAAGTGTTTACCTTAGTAATAATCCTATAAGTAATGAAAGTTTCAATTGTAGTAACATGGCTTTCAGGTTCATCAACTGTAATAAAAAGATCTTTCAAATCTGGCTCATCTTCAAACTTGACTTGGTTTATCATTGATAAAGGGGATGTTGGCATCATAGGGCTGAAGGAATTCATGTCCATCAGAGAGGCATCCTAAGGAATAAAATTCAAAAATTAACACTTATGGAAAAAAAAACTGTTAAAATCCTTTTTCATAGACACCACAAATATTAATGAAATATCTCAAGAACAAAAAAGATAACTGGACTCCTGGTTAAGTACGGTATGTCAAACATGTATTTTTATCTCTGCTTCCTCTTAAAGTCCTACGTTTAAAATGACAAAGAATCAAACAAATAAAAACAAAATGACAAAAAGGCAGGAAAAAGCACAAACCCTCAAGGTAAAAAGAAGAGACTAAGCAGAATTTAGTTTTTGGAAACTGGAACTCTAATTGTCAAGTGGTAACTGAAATAACAGTGCAGAGAAAGCTGAAAAGTAAACCTAGGAAAGAATGGTAAATTAGGAAGAAGAAGGCACATTTATGCCAGACGATCCCAGAGACCGTGGACACAGAGTGCTGGTGGAGCCCAAACCGGAGGATTGGTGAAAAAGCTAATATAGCAAAAAACGTTAGTACCTCATATTCCCTCAACTATCCTATGCTATCAGGTGACTTTTCCTCCTCAATTTTGCAAAGAACTGTAAGTTTACTTTCTGGAGTGTCTCTGAACTCAAGGGCACCAGGCAAGATAGAGGGAGAGAGGGAGGCCCTAGGAAAACACACATCTCAAGGGACAGACCTACATCCAAATGGAAAGATTACGGCCCTCTTCCCTAGTTTGGGGAGCGGGGACGGGGAAGTGGGAGTAGGAGTTTTCCTCTCTCAGTTGACTGGTCCCAGAAAAAACTGACAGTTGTAGCTCCTTGATGATTAGCCAGGTCTCTGCATAATCATGCTACAGGGAAGCCCCCACAACGCCCGCTGCATATCTGCTCAGCTTCTCATTACCTGGGGTAGGAACTACAGAACATCTGACTATATGAAAAGCCTCTGATGTGAAAAAAGGATTCATAGACAAATAAAATACAGAAATCAGACAGAATAGAGACAGGATGCTTAAAAAATAGATGACATCGTCAGAGATAAGAATGACATCAAATTCATGAATGAAAACAGGTGTTACATATAGTTAAACGGTTAAGAACAGCAGCAAAACCAGTAAAAAAGGAGTCTTATGAAAATTTAAACATGATAGTAGAGTAAAAACTCAACAGAAAGTTTAAAAGATAGAATTCAAGAACTAAGTTAAACCAAAATAATAATAGTTGGAAAAGAATAAAGTATTTTTTAAAATTAAAGGATCCAGGCAGACAGTACCTGAATAAAAAGAATTCCAGAAAATGAAGAAGGAAAATGTCCTTTGAACTGAAGTGTGTCTAGGTTGGTAGGGCTTATCAGGCCTCCTCAAAATGAATGGGTCAGTGGTGGATGGGTGGTACTCCTACAAGCAACAATCACTCTGACATTTCATAATAGTAGAGATTTTAAAATTCCTAAAAGCTTCCAGAGAGAATATAGACAGGTAAAATACAATAGGAATCTCAGGAATAAGAATAGCTTCAGATTTCTCGATGGGAACACTGCAAACTAAATAACAGTAAAATACTACTTTCAAATTTTTGAGAGGAAAATATCTCTACCTAGAATTCTCTTTAGCCAGGCAAATTGTCATTCAAGTTTACAAACAGAATAAAGCCATTTCAGATATGAAAGATTTCAAAAACTGACTTCCCATGTACCCATTTTTTAGAAGCTTCTGTACTTTTCCAAAGCAAGGGCATATACCAAGAAAGAAGAAACAGGATCTGAAAACAGGAGATTCAACAGAAAAAAGAACTAAAGGAAATTCCTTGGATGGTGGTGAGAGAACATTCCAGATTGACAGCTTTGCAGCCGACCTAGAGAACAACCCACACAGACTGAACCAGGAAGACAGAGTCTCCAGGGAGAGGAACAAGGAAAAAGAATAAGAGAGGGAAAGGAAGAAGAGATAGAGGGGAAGAGAAAAAGAAAGGGGAGTGAGCAAAGGAAGCGGGGAGGGAGAGAGGGAGGGAGGCCGGCAGAATACCTGATATGTTTAAACATAATAAAGGAAGAATGCTGTGTTAGAGTTTGTAGATGAATTACAATGGGTGCAAAGAAAGCCGACAGGGGGAGAAAGTGAGAGAGAGAAAGGGAGGGATAAAAAAAGAGAATGAATGAATAAATGAATGATGAACTCTCAAGAAAATGAAAGGTGTATAAGAATGAAAATGTAATAGTTCACCATATGGCTTGACTGTGAATAAAAGTTGTTCTGAATCCTGAATTGAACCAAAAATGGTGATATAATTATGTTAACATGGTAGGAGGGAAAATATATGTATGAGGGGAGAAGACACTACCTATCAAATAGCTTCAAAAACGCTAATACCATTATGGAAAAGGAAGGTGAGGAACCGCTCAGACTGGAGAACACCAAAGGCACACAACAGCCAAGTGCAGCACATGTTCTTGGATCGGACTCCGTACCAAAGGGGGACAACCTCTGTTTTCTTCTCTCTGAAGGATGCTATTGGGACAACTGGAGAAATGTGCAAGGGTCTGAGGATCAGAATGTAGTGTTGTGTCAATGTTACTGCCCCGATTTTGTTATTTCTACTGTGATGATCATGTAGGAGAGAACGCTCGTTTTCAAAAACTACATAGACCTATTTAGGAGTAACAAAACGTCATGTCTCCAATTTATTTAGTTTACACAGAGAGAGAGACAATGGAAGTCGTGAAACGGTAATAATTGGGAAATCTAGGTTCTTTGTGATTTTCTTGCAACATTTCTCCAACTTTGGAAATTATTTCAAAATGAAAAGTATGTCTACAGTTTTCAAAAGTCAATGCATTCCACAAGGCTTACAATAAAAACAAATTAAAACATAAAAAAGCAGCACAGTGTGCTTCAGTTGCTATTACTACTTCATGCTCCTCAGATACAAATTCAGAACTCTATTAGCTATTTTTGTCTTCGTCGCAGCCTTTCTTTCAAAATAACATGTATATTGCTTTTCTTAACTTTTCAATTTTGATATTATCAGTAGGTTTCCTACTAAAGAGGATGAAGAATATTTATTTATTTAGTCAACTAAGTATGTAGGTATAGACACATGTTCTATTTTACTCAATGGGTTATAATCCATTAATAGCACACTTTATTTTGATCTTATAAATATCCAAAACCTGCCTAGTGGGAGCCCCTGAAAGCTGGCATCTGTGTGTTTTTGTTATATCTTCATTATTTCTTGAGCACTTTCCTTTCTGGCATAAAAGATGTTTCAGGTTTATCTTGTATTTTCCCTGCCCCAGTCATGAATCAGACATTTCTCCAAGGAGTTCTTCCTTTTAGAGGAGACTGGTATTTAGAAACCAAAATATAAATGCTAGGAAATATAAGTATGATACACTTATATACACATACATGTACACACACACATATATATATACATACACAAATCTGGACCTAGATATACACAGATAGAAATATAAACAGATATTAAATACCACAAGTTCACACTGATAAGGCTTATTTCGGTCTTCTTCCTTTCCATATTTGTAATTCTTCTCTCAAGCAGAGAAAAGCCTGGCCCCCGTTGACCTGAATATATTTACTTCTTTGCTCAAACCCCTGTATGTAACCAGCCTCCCAACCCTGCCAGTTGACTCCTCAGCCCTGACCACGTCGGCCAAGGCAGCCTTATTCTCATCCCCAACCACCCTGCACCCTCCTCAGCCCCAGGCCCACTGGCCACTTCCTTGGACATGCCAGTCATCTCCTCAGGCAGCTTCAATAGTTTGTTTGCTTTTAAATAAGTGAAAGAGAAGGGCTATGTGTTATTTTTTAAATAAAATTGCCAAAATAAAGCAAAAGATGACATACAGTAAATTTTAAATATAAGTAATACTTTGTTCAAATGTTACTATCGATGTAACACGTGAGTTATTTCCTCAGTAGCAGTAATGACTTCTCCAGCTTTGTACTTTCTCTTTTAGTTTTATTTTCTCCAAAAGTAAGAATGCGGATATTAGAATCAAATATTTGTCTGTTGTTGTGCAAAGACCAAAGATAACTGACACACTTAGAGATTAATTCTGCAAACAAGACCCATCTTAGCTTAGCAACAGAGTTGGCCCATCCTGAACGAAAAAATAATTAAAAGGAGGCCAAAAACAGGGTTCTAGTCCTGTTTCTGCCACTGACTATGCAGGTGAACTTGAACAACTAATTCGGCCTTTCTAGGTCATATTGAAGAGCTGGACTTGAAAATCTCCAAAATCTCTCTCACAAGGCTAAATTAACACAACTTTCAAATGCATTAATACAGTAAAATGTAGCAAAATTCTGATATTTAAGGAAAGGTACTTTTTTCATAGTACCATGAATGAGAAAAGTTTGAAATCATGATATGGGCTCTCTTTCTCCTCAAAACACATCAACTTAAATGTTTTTGAAGTATCAGTAATAGCTAGAGCACTATTCTCAAGGTTCTTCCCACACCAAAAATTAGTTACGTGAAGTATAATTCAGCATTTGGGTAACGCTTTGATGCAATAATATAAGAGATAATGTAGTAGGACACGCTAATTGAAGAGACAAACAAGAACAATGGTTTTTTGAGTAAGAAGAGTTTGGTTATTGTGATTGCAAAATGACTCTGAAAATAAAAAACATTTAGGCATGGTTTAAACTAAAAAATTCATGACAAGTTACAGATGGGTTAATCAGACACACAAAAATACAGAGAAAATAAATATCTTGCAACAACAGTTTAGCAAAATAAATTATGGTATGTATATTCCTATGATAGAATACAATAAAGTCTATCCATATGATAGAATAAAGTAATTATAAGTAATGTTTTCAAAGACTGTATAGCAACTTGGAAAATGTATGTTATTAAGAGAAAATGGTTATAAAAATTTGTGCACAAGTAGATTCTAATGTATATGTGTATGTACGACAGAGAGAGGCCAGAGGGTAGGAGAGAAAAAGTGTGTGTGTGCGCATGTGTATGTGTATGTGTGTGTGAGAGAGAGACAGACAGAGAGAGAGAACACAAATACACTTGCAATGTACATGCGTGGCCAAACTTAGAAGCTATACAAAAAAAGTTAACACGTTATTCCAGGTATTGAGATTACTGTTGAATTTAATACTTTCCTATGTGAGTTTCTGTTTTTCCAAGTATTCTAAAATAAACATATTATTCTGAAAAAAATTAAAATTGTTAGAGTCAACACTGTATGTAACGTGTTCAGAGACAGTAAGAACTATTGTAATAAACTGAAAGAGTTTTCTAGGGCCATTTTGGCAGAAGACTTTAGATTACATTTGATTTTTTTAACTCATCAGAGTTTCATAGTTATATGGGAAATTTTAAAATATGCCTGGAATCACATGAAAATGGGATTGTCAAAATAAATTATAGGATGCTAACACAATGGAATACTAAACAGCCATTAAAACACAGAGTTTTAGAAGTTCCAAATAAATGTGCAATCAGCATGTACAAAGATCCCTCTCAATAACCATTTCGTATAAATAGTTTTGTAAGCTGACAAATTTTAATTCGATGGGCAAATGTACTTTAAATTTCACCAACATTGCATACAACCATGTGCTTTGGCACTGTGTGAAGTCACCCTCTTAACTCACCACAACCCACTTCTTGTACCTACTACATAATTAGCATTCTATTTCCTCTGCTTAAAATGTATCCTTTTGTAGAGTGGGAAAGATCTGCATGAATTTACAAAGGCTCGCAATTCCAATGAGTGTAGTGTGGTGTCATAAAAATATGCTTCAATATCTAGCAAAGGAAGAAAATTACAGGCTGAAATTTAGCAACATCCAAGATTTCAGTAGAAGAATTTAAATTACTGTGAATCACTCAAAAACATTCTTAAAACCTCAATAAAACTGACTATCCAAAGTGTTTTATATTCACTTCAAAAAAAAAAGGGGGGGAAAGAAAATACACTGACAATACTTAACAGATTTACATTTGGACATGAATAAGTGAAGAAAATAAGTGTTTGAGAAGATCCAAAGAAGCAATTAACCAAAAAGAACTCCATTTAACCTTTTGTGGTTAATGCTTTTCATGACAAATGGATCACTGAAATCTGTTCTTTCCAAACAAAGGGCTCGGCCCGCAGCACTGCCCGCCTCCCTCTCCCGCCAGTTCTCTTTCTTTCTCTCTCTCTCCCACACCTCAACTCCATTTACACATTCATTCATTCTTAGCAATTGGATGTATGTCCATTATCTTATGACCTTTTAAACAATGAAAATACATCTTTTCATTTTTTTTGTCTTCGAGAGATTAAAGCAGAATAGTCATTATCTGTGTGATGAATCTCTACTAAGTTAAATAACACTAAATATCTTTCCTATAACTAGCATAAGGTAAACACACACGACAAAAAAATCTTGGGGTGTTTTCAGGCTGAGATCTGAATACATGTAATAGAGAAGTAAGCCAAATTATTGCAGGAAGCCGTTGTCTGTTATCTTTACTCCAATGTAACATTTACTGTAAGAGAAACTATTAAAGTGACTTTACTAAAATAAACGGACATTAGAATTGTGTTAGCATGATACTGGAATTTACTGACAAAGTCACTTACGAATTACGCATAAGTTTCCCTTGTTGTTACTTTTGGTTTATTATAAGCATTTGTTATGAGTTGAATTATGTCCTTCCAAAATTCACATGTTGAAGTCCTAACCCCTAGTACTTCAGAATGTGGATTTACTCGGATAGGGTCCTTACAGAGGTAATCAAGTTAAAATGTGGCCGTTGGGGTGGGTCTCGATGCAACACGACTGGTGTCGCAATAAAAAAGGAAACTGGGACACAGAGACTTCTGTAGAAGGAAGATGATGTTAAGAGACATAGAGAGATGACGACCGTCTTTAAGCCAGGATGAGAGGTCTGTAAGAGATCTTTCCCTCACTGCCTCAAGAGGAACCAACACTGCTGACATCTTGGTTTCAGACTTCGAGCTTCCAGAACTGTGAAGAAATAAACTTCTGTCATTTGAGACACTTAATCTGCAGTACTTTGCTATATAGCAGCCTTAGCAAACTAACAGCATCTCTGTACATAAAGTTGTACACAATAAAAATTTAAGGAAAGAAGCAAGAGTAGAAAGGAAGGAAGGAATTATGATTAAGATAGCTCATCCTTGCTCTATTCACTCATTTTTTATGGATTAACAATCAACTTCAGTAATTTCTGAGAAGTGTTTTTGCCTCCCTCCTGTAATGCTAGTAGATATTGCCAAAATTCTACCACTGAAATGAAATACATAGCTGAAATTTCAAACAAACAATGGCTTGCTAATATTTGAGTGCCCAGGAGCTAAACACCTGAAGAAACAAACAGGTTAAAGGATGAGATGTGACCTCTCTAAGAGGTGTCCTTCCTTAATATTCCTCACTAAAACGCCACTCAGGAGCAACTCATAAATATAACATGAATTGCTCTGATAATATTAAATCGCATCTACCATCTGTGCACAAACAGCTATTTTCTCTTTACAAGTAAGGAGAAAAAACTCTATGTGAGAAGTGTGATAAATCAGAATACTGGCATGAAAAGGCCATGCAAATAAAACTGCTGATGCCCATAAAACATGCACACCAAGAGACATCTGGTAAAAAAGCAGCTTAAAGCGGAAGGAGTTGGGGAAGCCATGTTGTTCTGAGGGACACTCATCTCGAGGGGCCTAAATTTAGACTCACCAGCTGTGTTTTGGTTTACAACTCCTTCCAATCTGCCTGCTTATAATAATAATAAAAAATTAGAAAGGCCTTCTGTAGAACACTGTTGAAAATGTGATTGGGGGAAAAGCCAGCCTATGTCGCGTTCTATAAAGGGGTACACAACACTCTAATCTTGTTTGACACAATTCCCAGGGGTATATAGTATCTATACCCTTCTAGGCATAGACAGTAATTTATTTATCCGTTTTTATGTTTCTAGAGATTTTTATTTTTTAACAGTGTTGCCTTGAATGCAGTTGGACTTCCTTGGCTTTTGTACACTATAAAGCTATATACTGACCACAGAAAATTTTCACATAATTTTATTTTTCCCTGTGGCCAAAAAACATAAATAAAGAATGTGGCATATTGAAAGAAGAAGTCTCTGTACACAAGCAAAGCTAAACTTAATTCAAGTTTGGACCGCTACCAGCTATGTGAACCTGGTCAAGTCACTTTACCTTTCTGAGGTTGTTTTCTCACTTGTAACCTCTTAGAGAAGTCATACCTAACCTTGGATCACAGAAGATCAAGGAGAAGATAAAAAGAGATGAATAAGTGTGATGTATACATTGCCTGCTTGAAGGCTTTATGTGAATTATCTTATATAAACCTTATCATGACCCTGTAGAGTATGTTCTATTTCTTACCCGCCTTTTTTTTTTTTTTGTCGCCAGAGAGCAATGCTATTGAGTAGGTCCTCTTTTACCACAGTTTTCAGATGAGTGAAATGAACAGGTTAAATTACTTATTCAAACTCTAACTGCTGTTAAGTGAAGGAACCAGCATTTGACTTCCTAACTGCCAATCAGTCAACTGTACATCAAGATATGATCTCTGGGAGTTATCATTGAATTCACTTATTCAGTTTCCTATGAAATTAAATACAAATCTAAAGCAAGAATAAATCAAGTTCTATGGTTTACATCTAGTTATATAGTGCACAAATATAAGGAAGTATGAGTATACTCAAGTATGCTTGGAAATCAGGAAAGACTAGAGACAGAAGAATGGATATATAAGTTGTGGTACATACATACGAGGTTATAAATACTACACAGCAATGAAAACTGACTACGACTTCATGTCAGAACATAGAGAGACCTCATAAAGTAGATGTTAGGTGAAAAAAAATCAGAGACTTCACATAAAACAGTATCATTTTTAAAAGTCCTAACAAGATACAAATGCACATAAATCCTTAATATATATTACTTCAAGATACATATATAAACTTTTATGCAAACCAAACAAATGATAAACACGAAATTCAGATTACTATTTTCTTTGAACAGAATGAGAAATAATCTTGGGGAGAGCCTCACAGAAAATGTCAAAATTTGGGGTTATGTTTTATTTTGTAAGCTGAATGGTGGGAACATGGATGCAAATTTTATTATTCTATTTCTAGAGGTCGACAAACATTTTCCATAAAGGGCCAGAGAGTAAATTTAGGCCTTTTGAGCCATCTTGTCTCTGCCAAAATTACCCTGGCCATTGTAGTGTGAAGGCAGTTATAGGCAATCCCTCAATGAATAGGTGTAGCTGCATGCCAATAAAACTTTATTTACAAAGATGAAGTGGATCAGATTTTGCCCAGAGGTTGTTTTTTCCCTTGCTTTACACTATAGATGTTACATAGTTATACAATATATAGAGACAGATATAATATAGATATATACATTATATTATTCTTTTGTATGCATGAAAATATTCTATAATAAAAAATCATATTAAAAGTTTTGAAAAGCTTTAAAAAGGTATGTTCGAATAGGATAAAGATATATTCTTGATTACTGAAAATTATCTATGTTCTTTTCAGTTTTTTTTCAATGAACCATTGAAATAAAAATAAATTCTTCTTGACCATTGCTGAGCAGGTAAAAAAAATTGTTCCAGATTTTTAGCATTTACATTTTTTTCAGATGCTTTGTTTTTACACTCGCACACACATACACTAAAAAATTAGTGTTTTTAATCACCTCAGGAAAGATTTCTGCATATGTCAGGAAGAACGAATAAAGAACAAGGAAGATGTTCAGGCTGAAAGACAGGCAAAGCTCTCTCACTAAGTGTGTCCTCCAAACCACTCTTACCTGTGTGCCTCAGTGATATGTCATATTACCACACTGGAAGCCATGAATCCTAATATCCACAAATGATAAGGGTCTAGTAAACCTGCCTTAAAATAAGTTTGGGGTACTGGATACATATATGAAACACCGTATCAGCCAACTACCTGTTGTAGATTCAGTGATGACTAACTGGAAGCACAGCAAGCCAAGAAAAATAATTACTCTAAGCAGAACTCCTGAAGAGGTTAAAATATGTCTTATGGGCAGATAACACTGCAGACCCAACTCAGGAATGTAATAAAAATGTTTCCTAAGGAGCACAGCCAGCTGACTGCACACTTAATAGGCATGGCTAAAATGGATCCTGGTACAGTAAATGAAAACTTCTCTAAACCAAAGTGCTGTCTTCATAGATATTCTCCAGGAAAGGGCTGAGTTGCCTTGAAATCTAACCAACCAACAAATAGGAGCATTTCTGAAAGGACTTAATATATGCTTATATCAGGAAAGCTAGTTGACAGTTAAAACTGCTGTACCAAGAATATTCTTATCCCCTAGTACTTCTAAATAGCCTGGCAGATACTACATGTAATGACTCACTCAAAGGGGAGTTTTACACATATATAGAATTTAAGAGACAGTACAGGAATTTTGGTAACACTCTCAACTGTAATTGAAAGCATACGTCTCAGTTATTTTAAATGAAAAGTATCCTACCTTGTTAACTTTCTCTCCACAGTGCCGCCTTTGACTCCATGGATTGTTTCCCTACTTTACATACTTTTAACCTTGGCAGTTATACACATAGCCTCACCCAGACTATCAATATATTACTACGATAACCTCCCTTAAATAAGTATAAGCTCCTTAAATAGAGAAACTCACTGTCTGCATTTTATATATAGCTAGAGGTTTTTAAGGATCTGTAAGATATTACTCAGACTATTTGTGAACATTAGCCAATTGCATTAATTAGTTAATTATTATGTGATTTATTATTGTATTATTAATTATGACAAATGCCCTCTCATTTATCTCAATTATGCTTGGCTAACTTCTTACCTAGTGGAGAATTTTCCTCTTTGTATTTAACATTCCATAGAAAAAAACTTGGTTTTCCTTATTTGCAAAGGTCGAATACACCATCTGCCTGTAAGTTTGCCTCAAAACCATTGTGGGAGATGGTATAATCGTCCCCTACGACCCTCTGTCTTCCAACAGGAGGCTTACACCCTCTGGTCAATTGCCAGGTAACTTTCAGAGCCTCTTTATAAAAGGAAAACCGTTCCCCACCCCAATGGATTTGACCAGTGACTTGCTTTGGATGACGGTGTGTATCTGGGCGGAGATTTGGGAGCCACTGCCTGCCTCCACTGGTGCTTGTATTGCTTTTCCTCTTCCAGGAATGACATGTCCCTGTCAGGGGCCACTCCTTCGGTCTTGATCCCCAAATGAAGAAGACACATGAGGCAGACTCAAAGCCTACAACAGACTCACAGCCCAGTCACAACTGAAAGGTACAAGAGAAGGAAATACTCTTCAATGTTCTATTAGATTAAATACATATCGGTACAGATGTATGTATACACACACATACACACGCTTAACTTCCTCAGAGTCAGTACAAAAGAACAAATTAGGGATTTTCACCCCAGTTTTGAAGATTCACATACCAAGAGTTTGCCATCTGTTTTTGGTCACACATGAAAAGGCTTTTATTGTCACTTTAGGTAGAATTTCTATTCTTAATGTTTAATTTAAAGAGATTATGCTCTGTTTTTCATTTTTAAATAAAAATTATTTCTTATATTAAAAAATTAAAGCCATGACTAATAAAAATGAAATTAGAACAAAAATGAACCTGAGAAATACTATGCTAAATGAAAGAAACCAGAGGCAAAAGGTCACTTGTGGTATGATTCCACTTATATGAAGTTTCCTGAAAAGCAAATATATAGAGACAGGAAATAGTAGATTAATAGTTTGTATGGCTGGGAGCAAAATGGCATAATGGATTTTGGGGGGAGAAAAATATTCTAAATCAATATTACAGTGATTGTACAATTTAGTAAATTTACTAAAAAAATCATTCATTCAAAATGGATAAATTTTATGGTATATAAATTCTATCTCAATAACATTAGTTGGTTAATAAAACAATTAAAAATAATATGTCATATCAAAGCATTTCTCAAAGTAAAAAAAATTATTTCAATTTCAATTTTTAAAAACTACTGGTTTAACCTGTTTTATTTTTAGTGTTTTACTGATTTTTATGTCAGTATTTGCTAATACTTTTGATTGCCTAGTCTATTTTTTTTATTAATTCTATAGATAACACTGTGTTATCCAGCATGACTAACATATGCAGTGTCAGAGCTGATCAAATATTCTGTTTAAAACAGACAAAATCTTTCAAGCATACAACTTTTCACCTGTTTATTGAGAAAACTTTAAAATATCTTCTTAAAGTGAGTAACGGTGAATGTTTAACTTTTAGTCCTATATGCTCTTTGGAAAATGTGGGATGCAAATAAATAAATACATGAATAAAATTAATGTTGAACACTACAACCACATAGCTATTGAATCCGTTCCCTTTTGATCACACTGGCCACTTGTTTTTTTAATCTATCTATCTATCTACCTACCTACCTATCTACCTACCTACCTACCTATTTAGGCAAGCTTTGGTTGACCTCACAGATTGCAAAGACCTTGTCAGCTTACAATCTATTATTGATTGATTGATTGATTGATTGATTTCTTATTTTATTTTTTATGCCTACAGTACTGGGTTTTCCTAGGTGGTCTCCCATCCAAGTACTAACCAGGCCCAACCCTGCTTAGCTTCTGAGATCAGATGGGATCGGGCTTGTTCAGGGTAGCATGGCTGTAGACCACACTGGCCACTTGTAAAACTGTAGCAGGCTATCAGTTAGTTATACTAGAGTACCTTATCAGAACCACAGGGATGCAGAAATATAACTGCCCCTTTAAAACTCAATAAAGTACATTCTTTAGAGTATATTAGTTCAAATCTGGAGTCTTTTGACATCATTTTCCCATAATATTTGTAATAGTTTTCTCATTGGCACTGACCAATAAACAAATGAAATACTGTTGTCTGCATTAAAGAACTGTAGTTCCCTTTCCTACAGGTTCCCATGGGCCCCCCCCTCCTTTGGGCTAAACAACAGCCATTCCCCTTTGCAAATATAACATTGAGGATGGTTTCTGCTGGTGCCTTTCTCTTTCTGCATCTGCATTTCCAGACTTCAGATATACTCGGGGAGCTACTTAAAATTCACCATCATTTCTTTCCTACTGGAGTGGGGTTCCATCACAATACAAGACCAACACAATACAGACTGAATTTACTGAAAACAGATCATTGACAAATTATAGTAATAATTAGGTCTTTCACAGGAAAAAAGTCACAGGCTATGTCATCACTAACATACTTATTTCATAACTATTTAGATTTCTTATTCCCCTACCTTTAAGGACTTTAATTTACTGAAGCTAGAGAAGCAAACAAGGTTTTACAGAAGAGAAATAAAAACCTGTTTGTAAGGCAAAATGTATTAAGTATTACAAGATTCAAAACACTATTTAAAAAGCGCAAAGTGGAGAAATTAATTCTACTTGGAGATGAAGAAGCCCCTAGGGAAGAGGCAGTGTTATGCTGGGCCATAACGAACAGAAAGGATTCGTTTTGACCCAGCAATAATTACTAAGAGGTAGAAAAACATAGAGTAAGTTCACCTAGTGGCAAGCGGACCAACCTAGATCAGTGCTTCTAGATCAGTGCTTTTCAAATTGTAAGGTGCAAACAAGCCACGAGGAATCCTACTAAAGTACAGACCCTGATCCACTGGCTATGGAGTGGGTTCTGAGATCACATTTCTAATAAGCTCCAAAGCGAGGCAGCGGGTGCATGGGACATGCTTGGAGTAGTAAGGCTGTGGAGGACAGAGTGGTGACACAGGTGTCAGGACAGCCAGGTGCAGCCTGATCACCAAGAGCCTTGAATGGCAAAATGTGAAAATACGGTCAGAGCTGTGTGCTCTAGAAACATGTTTGCTGTGGGCACTCAAGATAGACTAGAGGCAGAAGATTTGAGACTGAGACTTGATGAGACAATTTTAATAGCTCTAAGAGGTAACCATGGAACTACTCTGTCTATAGCAGTGGGAACAGGAAGAAGGCACTAATTCCAAAGACAGCAGGAAGATAAAACTGATGGGGACTTTTTCGATATGTAGGGGACATGGAGAGTGAGTGAAAGGTATAAATAGAAGGCAACAGTATTTCATTCTAGAGATCTAAGAAACCGTCACATCATTAGCACAGAATTAAATGGAAAAGATAACAGGTATGAGAATAAACATATAGGGATTAGGAAATGGCAAATATCTCAGTTTGGGGATTATGTTGACGGGTGAGTAGGACCATATAATTAAGACTTCCCACTGCTCTCGCAGTTTAAATTTAGTAAGTTAAAATTCCATTTGCAATAGCCTGTTAATAGTGGAAAGCGACAGTCCAACTGTCACACCCATCCCTCCTCTGGGACAGTTAGTCATCCAGCTTGTGCTAGAACATTTTTAGTGACAGAATTCATGACCATGCTGAGTAACCCCTTTCATTTTGGAACCTTCAATTAGAAAACTTCCTTAAATGAACTTAAATGAACCTAAAACATGTCTTCACATATTTTTGACTAGTATTGTTTGACTAGTATTTGCCTTCAAAACGACATTTAACCCATCTAGATCATAATAGTCTTCATAAAAGACCCAAGTCTTTTCCAAGATAAATTACATTTTGTTCTTTTCTAGCCTCTCTTCATAGGCCACAGTTGCCAGAACACAGCGGTTAAACCCCTTTGTTTCTTCTCCTTCGAGATGGCAAATGCATGGCCAGACTGTTGCCACTGCAGCCCTCCCCACCTCTTGTGCCAAGGGAAGACAGTGCTGATGGATCCATGCCCCCTCTCTGCCAAGCCCAGACAAGATCCTCGGCTCCATCTCAACATAGCATTCGAAAGAATCAATAACAGGGCACTGGCATCCTCAGATGAGATACTATCCCTTGGCCACTTTCTGTCACAGACCATCGATTTCCCTTTCAAATACAGGGAATGGAAGAGAGCTTCAGAGGTAGCAATGGACAGTTCAGATTACAGTACAATTAATACTCTGCATGACCTTGAAAATGTGGTTTGTTTAGATTCAATATCATGTCATTTATGTAAATTGATCTTTCAGTCACGGAAAATCACTAGGAATGTTTGCACATAAATGGTCCTATGCAAGGTCTCCCCAAACTTATTTAAAATTTCCTTATTTGTTTTAATTCTATTGCTGATCACATATGCTGACCATAAGGAGAATTTGAGGATTCTTCTTTCTACTTTGCTCACCCACACTTCCTCTTCTGGGAGGAATACAAAAGACAGAGAACACATAAGAAGCCTGTGATGGTAGATAGTGGAGCTTCTAGTAGTAGGAATATAAACAGTCCTAGATGAGCGCTTTGCTTTATTGATTCCTCTTGTTTTAACCATCAAAATATTAAGACCCTCTGAGACAGGGTCAGGACATAAGCCAGAGAAAGGAGAACATACGATCTGCCTGCTGTAATCCTGTATTCCAGATTTTAAGTGAGTTGGGCAATTGAGAATGTATACGCACACACACACACAGTTAAACATGCTTACATACTATACACACATTAATATATATGTATATACACACATGCATATGCTATACACACCTGTACAGATATATGTACATGTGTGCATACATGTGCATGCATGTGTGTATATGTGTGTTTTATATATTTCAGCAGATCATCAAGGGAGGAAATCACTCATTCTTTCAAGGATATTTCTCAAGTAACCATAATTCACACTAGTAATAAAATAATGATTTGTTTAGGCCTCCAGTGTTCAAAGTGGCAGCCCCTGCTATAGGTGGCTACTTAGATTAAAGTGCAGATTAATTAAAGAGAATTAAAAGGTCAGTTCCTCAGATGCACTAGCACATTTCAAGTGCTCAAAAGTCACGTGTGGCCAGTGGCTGCCACATTAGACAGGAAGATTTAGAATGTACCCATCACTGCAGGTAGTCTTGGACAGCAGGGCCCTATGGTCCTGATCCACACTCAGCAGTGTTTACTAAGAGCCAGGCACTACTTATAAGCTCTTTACATATCGTAAATCATCTAATCCTCATATTTCTTATTTTCCCTCATTATACAGATGAAATATCTGAGGCATTGGGAGTTTAAGTGACTTGCCCAAGGAAACAAAGCTAGTAAGCTATGGATCGGAATTTCAAATATAGGCAGTATAGCTATAGAGTCTGTACTCCTAACCACTAAGCTTATGTCATGGCTATATTTTTATCTACAATGAGTACCAGAGCTTTCTTCAGGACTTCCCATTCATGCCAATTAAATTTCATAGTCTGTTCTTGATCCCAGTACTCTATCAAAAGATTTGGAAGACTGATTATGTTACGGACTACTGCCTATAGTTTCTACTGTTGTGTAACAAACCATCATAAAACTTAGTGGCATAAAATAATTTTACTGTCTTTATAATTTTTTATGCTCACTCGTTTATTGGGTCAGGAATTCAGACAGGACACAGCATTAGTGGCTTGTCTCTTTTCCATTGTATGTGGGGCCTCAGCTAGAGGACTTGATGGCTGGGGTGTCTCAATGCTGGGGACTGAAAACATTCAGACATCTTCATTCACAAGCCAACCAGTTGATGCTGGATGGTGCCTGGGACTTTGGCTGGGGCAACTGACCAGAGCATTTACAGGTGGTTTCTCAAGGGAACCTGGGCTTCCTCACAACATAGAGGCCTTAAAATGCATCTCTTAAATAAAGCTTCAAAAAGCAGTGTCCTACTGGACAAAGTACACCTGCATTTCCTTTTATGATTTAGCCCTGGAAGTTGCATGTTATCACTTCCACCATATTGCATTGATCAAAGCAGTCACAAACCCACCTATATTGAGGAAGAAGAGCAGAGATCCCACCACTTGATAGGAAGATGGCAGGTCACATTATAGAGGAGCATATGGGATGGGAGGTAAAATATGGCTATCGGTACCCAAAGCTACTCTCCACACTTTTGTACTATGTATTATGATGGTTATTCTTCATTTTTCTCCCACAACGGCCAGCTCCCACCACCTATTCTCTATGTCCTGGAAGGAGGCTGATCCCTATGGATGACATCACCTGAGCAGCTCGCCCAGTGGGGGCCACAAGCAGGAGAGCCAAGAGGGAGGAGAGGAGCTCGGGGAAGTACTCCCTACGTCCCCCTTGCTTTGGCGCCACATTTCTGGCCATTGCACATTTCTAGCTACATTTCTTTGTAAATACAGCTCCCTTCAGAGCTCTGGCTGTCACCATGTCCAGCAACACCATTTCCATCTCTCTTTCCTTTAGGTGCTAATGATTTTTTAATACTGCACATTTCTAAGTGCCTCAGTATCCCTTGTTTGTTCCTGAATCCTGCACCAAATTCTATAAATAGTTCCTGCATTAAACTCCTTTCACTTAAATTATTGGAGAGAGTTCTGATTTTCATCAGGGCCATACAAGCACACAAAAGGAACTACATAGACATGGTTCAGAGAACAACTGTGAAAAATCGATAACTAAACTTCCAATATCTTCTAATATTTGATAGAACTGTTGAATAGTACAATTATGTCCCTCCATCATTACACTGAATTTCTGAATTGACAGATATCCAACATATATAGTTTTCCATCATTCTCATAAAACACGATCACCTCTTTCTTTTAACAGTTTTTATTAACAAAAGAGTTCTGTAGTTTTGATAGCTTTGTGGAGATTAAAAGCAAGTCTACTGCTTTATGCTTTCCAGAACTTCCTTTTTGCCTATTCTTTTTTCTTTCTTTCTTTTTCTTTTTCTTTTTCTTTTTTTAATATTTACCTATCTCTAACTTTTGGGCACCATGCCTGAATTCCATGAATTCTCAAAGATGACTAGTGGTGAAGACGATAATTACATTTGTAAATTCTTTGATTATCCTGGATGATATAGATCTTATTTTTTGGTACTAAATATCTTTAAAAAGGCCAATATTAAGAACTGTCATTTACTGAGTGCCAGAGAAGCATCTCAGTGTTTCAGTGTGACCTATTTACCAATGCTCTATTTCAACTGCTATTTCGTCTACATATTATACTATTTAATAATAAAGCCAATTTATTTTGTTTTACTATATTAATTTTCTCCCAAAAGAATTTTTTTCCTTTCAATGTAGAGAAATTTGCCTTTTCTCTACTTAAATTTTTTGCAAGCCACATCTCAGTTCGCCCCAGTTCTAACACTATTCTTACACAGTATTATAATTTCTATCCTTTTTCTTTTCCTTTTTTTGAATCATAGGTTGCATTTTCTGACCTTCCAACATCTATACTTGTTTTTTTAAGTCAATATCCTCTGCCTTCCCTGTGCTCTCTTAAGGTTTGGTATCATTTTCTCACTGGACTATGTAAAAATTTAGAACAATGCTTCGTTTTACTTTCCATCTTTATTTATATTGCCATTTACAGTTTCTGTCACATCTTCCACCTGGACTCCAAGACTGTGATAGCAAAAACTGAATAATGCATTTCTTTCTATCCAAAGAATCCTTAGCACAAAGTCTTATGCAAAAATACTTAATATGTATTTGCCACATATGGGCAATATACTGTAGGGGGAAAAGGAAATGTAAGTCAAAATCCTACTTTTTAAAAAGCTCCTGGACAGTGTCATGGTATATATTCACAAATTGTCTACGGGAATAAGGGACTAAAATTGTGAATGTATACTGAATATGAAAGTGGTCGATCCCCAGGTACTAAAGGATAACGTTATATACTTCAGAAGTAATTCTCAATACCATTCTAGGGCAGGCTGGCCAGTGGTAGGTTGTATAGAGGAGCCAGCTAGAAATGAAGTATTAGAAAGAGAGGCCAAATGCAGAGGACTTTCTTAAATATGCTTGTCTCACTGGCTATGGTTAATGGTTGAAAAAAATTCAACTTATTGATATATAAGCAGGCAGCTAATTTAAAATTTTCCAAGTATTCTTTTTGGGCTTTAACCAACATAATATCCTTACCTTAATCTATGTGGTTCTATAGAAATGGTTCTTAACTTTTCCTAAGTGGCCAATACACGTAGTTATACAACACTAACAAGCAGGGTGGATCTAGGTGTACTGGTCTGAAGCTTACAGCCTTTTAAAAAGAATACAAAATCAGGTGGAAAAACAAATTTATATTTAGAATGGGAAAAGAATCTCAACAACTGATTGGAACCATACAGACCTAGAATCCTTTCTTCTGAGATAGCTTTAGGCAATTTTGCAGAAGGGCTAACTTAGAAATGGGTCTGCTGCAACCTGTCATTCCCTTCCCACCTAGAAGGTCTATGACTCCCAGTAACTCTCAACATTTCCAGAGGCCTAAGCAAATGAACACTGAAAGCTACATCTAAAGCTTAAATTTTATCATTAGCTTCACCTTAGATCCACCCCCTGACAACTGGGGTTCAATTAAAACAGTGATAAAGAGAGGGCTGGGACACCTAGAATCGGGGAAAGAAACCATATGACAAGTTTAAAACAATCCCAGATGATTCTGATCACAGTTACCACTTCTAACACTGCCTCCTCCCATTCTGGCAGTTTCACAGTGCAGAGCCATATCCGAAAATTCGCCAACTAGCAGTATCTAAGCAGGCAAGTAAAGAGGCCAATTGTCTTTCATCTGAAAATAAAGTATGTGTGGGATATAAAAAGACAGTGTTAACTTTTTGCAAGCAAACCTCCATAAATCCATTGTTCTACCATTTAAACACATTGAAATGTCACATAACTTTACCAAGAGCACAAAACTGACACTCTGGCTGAACATCTAGACTAGTGCCTACCATTTCATTTAATCCTAAGGATTAAAAAAAAAAAAAAAAAAGAATTTTACATATTTCCCTCAGGGTCAGAGTATAACTGTTCACTTTCTAATTTCAGTTCGCCCTCCGTAAATAAAGCAGTGCTTAGATATGTTGCTTTACCTAACACCCGAAGGTAACATTTAACTACAGCCTGGGCTTCTTAGTAATACAATGTTCTCATTTCAAATCAAGTCTTCTACCAGCAGCAACGTGAGAAACTGGAGTGTCATTCAACGGCCCTGCGAGAATGGTAGTTTTTCTTTTCCAAAAAGAAATAGCAACCACTAGTCTGCACGCACAAGTCTACCAACTGATCTACGTCAATTTCTCTCCAACTAAACTACAAGTTAAGAGGACTCTTGGGTCCTAGATTTCCCTGGGAGGCGGGGCGGGGGAGAAAGCGGTGGCTGTGGTTTGGGTGGCGGTAACTTACAGTTTGGGAGATCCCGAGCTCCATGGCGGAGAAGCTTCCTGTTGGCCACCCGAACCCTTTTCTCCCGAAGAGAGGATTCCCTCGCACCCATCCCCACTGAACTTGAGACTCACCTCGGATGTCACCCAGTCTCAAATCCCCAACCGGCAACCCTAAATCAACAATCATTTCCCTAGATTCGGGTGATTCTCCCAGAGATTGGGGCTGGCTGCGCCCGAAAAGAAGCTGCCAGAGGCTGGGGCACTTTCGGGCCACCGCCTCCCGGGTTTGGGCACTGTCCCCAAAAGTCTGTGTCAGAGGAGAAAAGAGAAGGCGAAAACGGGGGAAAAAATCACAACTTTGCAGACTGCAAGAAGCCCTGCCCCATGGAAGGTCATAGTGCAGAGGAAAGGGAGGCTGCGGATCGGGGCCCGGCCGAGTCCCGCAGCCAGGGGACCCCACCCACCTCCAGCTCCGAGCCTCCGCTGGGGCAGGGCGAGCGCGCTGGGCAGGCAGCCCACGGCGCTGCCAACTCCCGGAGTTGACGGGGAACTTTGCCGGGACGCGTCTCCACTGCCCTCACCTTACTGAACACCTCCAGGTCGTCCTCGTCCTCGTCCAGGTCCAGCACGTCGACCTGCAGCAGGGCGGAGGAGCCGCGGCTGCGCAGGAGGGGGCCGCCGCCCCCCGGGCTCTCGCCGTCGGCGCCCCGGGCCGGGAGGCCAGAGGAGCGCTCGGGAGATGCCCGGCGCTCGCCCTCCATCCCGAGAGTGCGCGCCCGCGGGCCGCAGCCGCCAGCCCGGCTCCCCGGAGCGTGCCCATTGGCTCCCGCGCCTCCTGCACCTCCCCGGCCGGCCCCGCTCCAGCCCCTCGCCCGCTGCGCAGACGCGGAACTGCTGGGCCGAGCGCGGGGCCGCGGTTCATCCCCACCTGGCCCCGGGCCTGCGGGAGACGCAGGAATGAGACGGACTCCGGCTCGGGGCAGGAGAGGGACGCTGTCCCCTCGAAGGTAGGAGGAGGGCGTCCTGGCACCGATCTAGCTCGGCGCTGCCGAGCGAGGGTTTCCGTAGCGGTGGGGGTCTGGCCACTAGCGTCAGAGCGAACCAGCAACTTCAGCGGATCCGCGGTGGGGCTGGAAGGCAGCCGACCCATCCTGCCAAGAGAAAGTCAATACAGTATTTCCTGTATTTTAATGGTTGCCTTTCTTCTTGGTTGTGGTTTTTGAGCCTGTCTTTTACTGAGGCTAATGCAAAAATAAATAAAAATAAGAGACATGAAAATATCTTGTTTTGTAATTGATTTTTTGACCTAGTGACGACTGTGTGGTCATTTCGTTGTCAAGCCAGAGAGGTTGGATTTAAAAACTATTTTCAGCCACTTTCAAATGTAATTTTACTCCAGGAAGTCTTCCTGAAGTTAACCAGCAAAACGGTTACAAGGAGCTGCGGGCAATGAGCAGGAGTGGACATTGCCACCAAGAAATAAACTTCATTCTGTGCGCTGCCATTGCAATGCTGTAATTCTTTAGTTGTTCACTGCTTATTACTTTAAAAAAAAATCCACAAAAAATGGAAATATTGAATGCAAATTGATATATTTTGTAACTATCTTCAGGTTTTACGCCCCTAGGCCGAGCTCTTTCATCTCATAGGCCCTGGAAAGTACGTCTAAGAAGTTTTTACGTAGCCAATGGGGAGGCTAATTCAGACTTGATTTCTAAAACTTTTCCTGGCAAAAATTTTTGGCCAATGTTTTACTTTTTTAACTTCAAAAAAAAAGTCAAAGGTATATTTAAGACATTTGAAGAAATAGAGAATTTCTCTATTTCTGATTAGAAGACAAGGTTCCTTCTTAACCATTCAAATGTACCGCTTATTGGTTTCAGTTCATATCCATACTTCTTCAGTCAGCCTGGTCTCCCTGCCCAGGGAATATAGGGTCTCCTTCCTATGCTATATGGTCCCCATTTCCAAAATACCATCTGCCCATCCTTCAGGAATTAACTATAGTCTCATATCTTTTAGGAAGACTTTACAAAAGACACAGTCTGTTCCCAAGTTAGCATTTGATTTTATTCCATCTTATAGATATTTATTTCATCTAAATATCTTATATTCCTTATTAAACTATAACATTTTGAGGTTAGGAATCACATTACTTATTAGTAAAAGTCTATAAAGAATACAAGTCATTAAAAGACTATTTTTCCTCTCTAAGCTCATTCTGGCTCCTGAGGAAGATTCAAAGTTTCCTGAACCAGGAAATTCTTAAGGATTCTGTGACCCACTTAATGGCCAGAAAGCATAGAGACAGACTCAGAAAATGGGCAGAACAAACCAAGACTACACAGCCAAAATCATGCCACAGAACTAACTGTGCAGATACTGCTGCCACCACTGCTAGACACTGAATGCCACATCACTTTCACACACTGTCTTTGACACTGATGTCACTGGACTCCAGGTGCTGTCACCAGCATAAGTACCACAGCTGCCTCTGAGAACTGTGTCTGCTATTACTGCCACAAAAATGCCCCACAGTCCTGTTTCTCTGCGTTAATACTTCTAGTTGCAAAATCCAGGAGGGTAGGTCTCCTTGGCCCATGTAGCCAAGTATCACAGAGCTTTCTAAGGCAAAGAATTTTCTAAACAGAGACCATAATTATCTGCTCAGCCAAAAATAAAAAATTTAAAAATTTAAAAAATCCCTACTATAATTTGCTCCTTTGAATGCCCAACATTAATAACGCATTTTTCCACATACTTTCTTTTCTCCCCATTTCTTGCGGAATATAGTTCAGTTATGCCTCAAGCACCCGGGAATATAGTTCTCAGCTCCCCAAAGGAAGAAAACCCAAACCTACTCACTGGGGCAGCTCCAAGTCTAATATGGCTATTCCTCCTGAAGTTGTGCTGCAATTCTGTTGATATTTTGTAACCATGAACTAAAATTTTTAATATAATTACCAAAGTGCGATGCCTGCTTATTCAGTGGCATGAAAAATTCTAAACTGCCTCATAACATCAGTTTCCCATTAAATGTAATAATCACTGGGTTCTTTAATGGAAGAGTTCTTAGTTGGGTATTGAAAACTCTAAACCAGCATAGTCCAAAACTTTAGGCATAATATTAACAGGAAGCCTATCCAGTCCTGTCCCTTGGTTCCTGAACCCTTATTCTGATTATAGGAGAAATAATATCATATATTAGTGTTTTGTTCTGAGAATATACATCTTGTTCCCTCTCTCTCTTATACACACACACTTGCCAGGTATGATCTGAGACCATAGCAGTGTTTAATGTGCCATTCTGCTATCCATAAAGTCAGCTGTTTCTGGTAATGGGATTCACAATAAGACGAGTTACCCAGGAGCATTGTCTGATGGCTTTATTTCTTTTGCTGAAAGATAATTTAATTGTTTAGAAAATATGTGCAAAATCTGATTAGAAATAAACCAGTCAGTAAGTTCATGGATGGTCATGTTGAGAGACATTTCCTGAACAGGGAAAGCAAACCCAATGTATCTTTCCACTAAGAACAAATTGTGACCTGCTCCAGATTATACGGCACGGCAAGGACCAGGATTAGCTGCTGCTGTGGTGAAGTGAGCATTTAGCCATGGAAGTAGCCAGTTCTCCTTCAGTGAGAGAGAAATCCATTTTGTTGAGCTGATGCATAGAGTATTAAAATATGGTCAATATACAATATTGTATTAGTTTCAGGTGCACAACATAGTTACTCAATATTGATATACCTAATGGCGTGATCACCATGCTTTGTCTAGTAACCATCTGTCATCTTACAGTAGTATCACGGTATTATTGACTGTATTTCCTATGCTGTACATCACATCCTCATGACTTATTTTTATAACTGGAAATCTGTACTTCTTATACTCCTTCACCTTTTTTGCCCTTCCCCCCAACCCCTTCTCCTCTGGCAACCATCAGTTTGTTCTCTGTGTCTATGAGACAGTTTCTGTTTTGTATTTATTTGTTCATTTGTTTTGTTTTTTAGATTCCACATAAAGTGAAATCATATGGTATTTGTCTTTCTCTGACTTATTTCACTTAGCATAGTACTCTCTAAATCCACCCGTGATGTCACAAATGGCAGGATTTCATTCTTTATTTTTAAACAATAATATTCCATTGTGTTGTGTGTGTGTGTGTGTGTATCACAATATCTTTATCCATTCATCCATTGATAGACATCTAAATTGTTTCTGTATCTTGACTATTGTAAATAATGCTGCAACGAGCATGGGAGTGCATTATATTTTCAAGTTAGTATTTTTGTTTTCTTTAGATATATACCCAGAAGTGAAATTGCTGGATTATATGGTAGTTCTATTTTTAATTTTTTAAGGAAACTCCATAATGTTTTCCATAGTGGCTGCACCAATTTACATTCTCACCGACAGTGTGCAAGGTTTCCTACTTCTCCACGTCCTCACCAACACTTGTTATTTCTTGTCTTTTTATTTTTTTAAATTAATTAATTTATAGATTTATTGCTCACATTTAATTTTGATTTTGATTTTCTTAATGCTGCACAAGACAATATTTATTTCATTTATTTCTGTTGGCTGCTGTTATTTCATTTACTTAGAGAGAGAGAGAGAGCTTTTGTGGCCTTTTTTTCTCTTTCTGTAGGCCACCTTAAGTTTTTTTAAATTTGGAATATTTAAGCAAGCTATAAGAGAAAAGGGGTCTTCACAAAATCACTAGGGGGGAAAGAAAGGTTGCTTTTATTAACCACGCCCTATGGTGGATGACTAACTGCGTGTACAGTTACATTTCACTTTTAATTAATTGTGCTTAAGGCTTTAATTAAATTTGGGGCTCCCTTCTTAGAGCAGCTCATCTTGTCTTTTTAATAATAGCCATTCTAACAGGCATAAAATGATAGCTCAGTGTGGTTTTGATTTGCATTTCCCTGATGATTAGTGATATTGGCCATCTGTATATCTTCTCTGGAAAGATGTCTATTCAGCAGATCTTCTGCCCATTTTTAGTTGAATTGTTTTGTTTTGTTTCGTTTTTGCTACTGAGTTGTTTTAATTCTTTATATATTTTAGATATTGACTGTTTATCAGATATATGTTTGACAAATTTTTTTCCCTATTTAATAGGTTGCATTTTCATTTTTTTGATGGTTTCCTTTGCTGTGCAGAAGCTTTTTAGTTTACTGTAGTCTCATTTGTTTGTTTTTACTTTTGTCGCCTTTGCTTTTGGTATCAGATCCACAAAATCATAGCCAAGACCCATGTCACGAGCTTCCTGCCTATGTTTACTTCTGAGGGCTTTATGGTTTAAGGTCTTACATTCAAGTCTTTAATATATTTTGAGTTAATGTTTGTGTATGGTGTAAAATAGTGGTCCAATTTCATTTGTTTGCATGTATCTGTCCAGTTTTCCCAACACCATTGGTTCAAGAGACTGTCATTTCCCTATCATATGTTCTTAATTCCTTTGTTGTAAATTAATTGACCATATACGTGTGGGATTATTTCTGGGCTCTCTATTCGGTTCCATTGATCTATATATCTGTTTTTATGTCAGTTTTGATTACTATAGCTTTGTAATATAGTTTGAAATCAATGAGTTTCCTCTTTTCCTATATGAATTTTATTTTTACATATGCTTGAATCCATTATCAAGACTTCTTTTCTTTTTCACTGATATTTTTGTGTATTTTTTGTTTACTACTATATATTTTAGTTACCAATGCTTTTTAATAAGATTAATCTCTAACAAGGCAATTTTCTTAAAACTGTTCACACATCTAGTTTTTCATCTATGAGTGTTAGAATAATTTTGTCCAGTCCAAAAATTTTGTTAGGGATCACATCCAATGTAATTTAATTGCATTAAATATACATATATTAACGAATATACATGAATTTGGAAAAGATTGATATTTTAAGGCTACTAGATCAAATACTGGGAAATAGACTGTTTCTGCATTTATTCAGATTATATCGTACATATTTCAATAAAATTTTAGTTTTCTTCAATAACTTTATTTTCACATTAGATCTTCCTAGCTACTAAAACATTGAAATGATTTATTTACTTGTGCATATATTTCAGTGTGTTCTCATATAATTAATGACAGTGATCTATTGCTTGAGAAGTTGCCATATACTTGTTTATAACTATATCCATGTTTTCAGAAGTCATAAGCCAATTTTTCAAGAGTCCAAACCAAAAGATTCTGGTGTGCCTGCAATTTTCATAAACATTTTATGTATTGTATTAAGATGCAAAACAGTTGATATGTTAAATATGATACAGTGTATAAATTTGAATATTAAATTAATAAATCATATTTGTATATGCTCATAAAATGATCACCTATTAATTATCAATGTTAACATATAAAGTGATTTATATGCTATCAATAATTTACATGTGATTGTTTTTTTTACCCAACAAGATAAGGGCAACAGGTTTTGTGTTTGTGAGTTGGGGTTTATAACATGTATATAAGTAAATGTCGGACAACAACACAAAGTCCACAAGGGAGAAATGAAAGTATAGTGCGTAAAGGAACTTATGCTCAAGGTAAAGTGGAATAACATTATTTAAAGGCTGTGATAATTTAAAGATGTACTCTATAAATGCTGAATCAACCACTAAAATGACAAAACATGATGTTATAACTAATCAGTCAACAAAGAAGATGGAATGAAATAATAAAAATACTGAATCCAAAAGAAAGCAAAAAGAGAGGAAACAGAGAAAAAGCAGATGAGACAAAGAGAAAGCAAACAGTAAAAAGAAAAACAGAACAGAATACATAGAAACAAATGCTTCTACTAATAAAAAGTAAGCTGGAGTGGCTATATTAATATCAGAAAAGGCAAATTTCAGGTCAATCAAAATATTTTGCATAAAAAGTCATTTCATAATGATAAAGATGTCAATTCAAATGTAAGACATAACATTCCTAAACATTTATGAACATGTTAACAGAAATTGAAAATAATGAAGCAAAACTTGACAAAATTGTAAGGAGAACTAGACAAATCCACAATTACAGGGGGAGATTTTAGTTGTCCTCTTGCAAAATGGATGAAACAAGTATTCCGTATAACAGAATACTAAGTCGGCAAAGCTATAGAAACTCAAATAACACTATCAACTAACTTGACCTAATGGACATTTCTGGAACATTGTACCCGACAACAGCAGAGTACACATTATTTTTAAATGCACACATAATATTTACCAAGATTGCTGTATTCTGGGCATTGAAACAATTATTTATATATGTATATAAATATATGAGAGAGAGAGAGATTTATAGAGATTGATTTTTAAGGATTTGGCTCTGGCTCATGATTGTGGGAGCTTGCAAATCTGAAATCTGTAGGTCAAGGCAGCAGATCTGAAGGCTGAAAACTCTGGCAGAATTTCTATATTGCAATCTGGAGGCAAAATTCCTTTTTTGGGATACCTTAGTTTTTGCTCTTAAGACCTTCAACTAACTGCATAAGGTCCATCACATTATGGAGGATAATCTGCTTTAGTTCAAGTCAACTGACTGAAATGTTAATTACATCTAAAAAATACCTTTACAGTAATATCTAGACTTATGTTTGCTTAACCAACTGGTCATGCCAAGCTGACATATAAAATTAACCATCACAGAAAGTAAATAACATACCTTTTAATAACCCATTGATCAAAGAAGAAATTGAAAAAGAAAAATATTTTTAGGTGAATGAAAATTAAAACACAGTATGCTAAAATTGGTGAGATGAAACAAAATCAGTGCTAGGGGAAAATTTATGCCACTAAACATTAATATTGGAAATGGTTGAAGATCTTAATCAATAACTACAGTGTCCATCTTAACAAACTAGAAAGAGAGAAGCAAATTAAACCCAAATTAAGCCGAAGAAATAATAAAGGTCAGTGAAAATCAGTGAAATATAAATCAGACCCAGATGCTTGTTATTTGAGATCAATAAGACTGATAAACTTCTATTCAGACCAATCAAGTAAAAATTAGAGAAGACACAAATTATCACTATTAGGAATAAGAGAGATATGACATAACTACAGTTCCTCTAGATATTAAAAAGATAAGGCAACTTTATGAAATCCTTTATGTTAATCAAATCAATAACTTAGATAAGATCTGATTGGTAGCCTTATAAGAAGAGGAAAAGAGATGAAGCTCTAAAGAAATAAAAAAGAAATGGTACTCTCCAGGTATTTTAATAGAATGTTCAGCAGTTTAGATTTATTTAGTATATTCTCATGATTAGACTGAAGTTTTGCAAAGAATACCACAAAGATAATGTGCCCTTCTCTAGTGTGCTCTTTTGTAATCAACTCTTCCTCCCATATCCTATCCCTGGCAATCACTGATCTGCCTCCTGTGTTTATAGCTTTGCTTTTCACAGACTGTCATATAAACAAAATCATACAGCATATAGACAATTTATCTGGCTTCTTTCACTTAGCAAAGAGCATTTAAAATTTATCTCTGTTGTTACATTAATCAGTGTACCTCATTAATTCTGATTGCTGAGTTATATTCCATCAGATGGATATAACTCATTTGTTTAACCACTCACTCATTAAAGGACATTTGGTTTGTTTCCATTTTTGGTGATTATGAATAAAGCTATAAACATTCTCGAACACATTTTGGTGTGAACAAAAGATTTCAGCTCATTGCGTAAATAGCAGCAGGATTGCTAGGTTTGTGTAGTAAGTGTATATTTAACTTTATAAGAAACTGCCAAATTATTTTTAATTTTGGTTAAGCCCAATATTTTATTTTTTATGGATTGTGTTCTTAATGGCATATCTAAAAACTCTTCAAAGACCACGATCATAGAGATTTTCTAGAAATTTTATAGTTTTACATTTTACCTTTTAATTTATGTTAGGTGTGACATTTAGCCCAGGCTCAATTTTTTGCATATGATCATCCCATTATTCTAGCATCTTTTATTGAAAAGACTATGCCTTTGTACCTATGTCGAAACTCAGTTGAATATATTGCGTAGGTTTATTTCTAGGCTCTCCATTCTGTTTCACTGATCTGTGTGTCTATTTTCTCACAAATACCACGTATTCTTTCTTCATTATTGTTCCTTTAGGTAGTTTTGAAATCAGGCAGTGTGAGTCTTCTATACTAATCTTTTCAGAATTGTTTAGACTATTCTATTTGTCTTTCTATTTATATTTTAGAAGCAACTTGTAAATATATTTTTAAAAAATCTTGGAATATTGATTAGAATTGCATTGCATCTACAGATTAAATTGAGAATTTACATCTTAGAAATATTATGTCTTAAATCTATAAACACAGTATATCTCCATTTAGATCTTAATTTCTTTTATCAGTAATCTTTTAGTTTTAAGCAAATAGATTCTATACGAATTTTGTTAACTTTATTCAAAATGATTTCATATTTAAAGTCTATTGTAAATGGTATTTTTTAAAGTATATAATATGGCTTTTTATTGTTTTAACAAATGTATGTCATTTACCATAATTTTATTTTATTTTTTTCAAAGATAGAATTTTTTAAATACACATTTAAAATTTTTTAACTGTATAAGTATAATTGGTATATGATCTTTTTTTAATTAAGTTTATTGGGGTAACATTGGTTAATACAATTATATAATTTTCAGGTGTACATTATAATTTGACATTTATATATTCTATTGTGTGTTTACCACCCAAAGTCCAGTTTCCTTCAGCTACCATATATTTGACCCCCTTTACTCTGTCTACCTCTCCCCTCCTCCCCTACCCGCTACCCTCTGGTAACCACTAGTCTATAGTCCATGAGTCTCTGCTTGTTCTGTTCTTTTTTTTGTTGCTTTTAGGTTTATATCCCACATATAAGTGATATCATGTGACTTTCAAGGGATTGCTGGATCATATGGTAGATCGATTCTTAATTTTTTTAATAAACCTCCATATTGCTTTCCATAGTGGCTGTACCAATTTGTAGTCCCACCAGCCGTGTATGCGGGTTACTT
>NW_006442103.1:4011405-4028387 GCF_000325575.1 Pteropus alecto | reverse complement strand
ATGGTAGATCAATTCTTAGTTTTTTGAGGCACCTCCATATTGTTTTCCATAGTGGCTGTACCAGTTTGCAGTCTCACCAGCAGTGTATGAAGATTCCTTTTTCTCTGCATCCTCTCCAACATTTGTTATTACTTGTTCTGTTGATGACAGCTATTCTAACAGGTGTGAGATGGTATCTCGTTGTGGTTTTGATTTGCATTTCCCTAATAGCTAGCGATGTTGAGCATCTTTTCATATATTTGTTGGCCATTTGTATGTCCTCTAGGGAGAAGTGTCTGTTCAAGTCCTTTGCCCATTTTTTGATTGGATCATTTGTTTTATTTTGTTGTTATTGAGTCGTATGAGTTCTTTGTATATTTTGGTGTAAATGGTATTTTTAAAATTAAAAATTTCACTTGCTCATTACTGGTAATTAAGAATAAGATTGACTTTTGTATATTGATCTTGTATGCTGAGACCACCCTAAAAATGCTAATTATTTCTGGAAGCTGTTATGTAGATTTTTTTGGTTTTCCTACATATGTAATCATATATTTGGATATTACAGTTATTTGTTTAGTTAAAAAGGTAAAATATAGTATGATGTCTTCCAAGTAATTTAGATTTTGGAAAGAGAATATTATTGTCTTAAAAAAAAAAACAAGTAAAATGCATAAGATTATTTATTAAACTAAGTTTACAAAAATAACCTTAAAATGTATCCATGCTGAAGGAAACAGGGAGAACAGGTTCTCAAAATTCTAATTATGATAAAACTGTACCCTAACTGATGTTTTTAAACCTATTTAAAGAAAATATTAATAGAAATGGAATTTAGAAAAGATAAGCCAAAAGGGCAAAGTGTTGACATTTACAGATCAGTAATTAAACAACTGGCACATTTCAGAGAAGATGGACACTGAACCTTAAGGAAAATGAGTAAGGTTTCTGTCGTAGACAAGAATGATTCATCATATCTGAACATGGCCTGGATGCAATTACCTCCATTGGTTTGATTTCATTTCCTCCAAGCAGCCTATTGATTGTCATTTAGCTTCAGGTTCTGAAGTAAGAATGCTTCAGTTCTGTCCAGCCCCAGAATTCAGTAGTTAGGTGCAGACTTTTCAATTGCTTTGAGTACACTTTCCTCCTTTGTAAAACGAAGTTAAGAATAGCACTTACCTCATAGGATTGTTGTGAGAATTAAATAAGACAGTACAGGCCAATATGCTAAAGTGGGCATCACAAAAGTTAAATAAATAGACATGGCAGAAATCTATGTTCCCACTGTTCTTACTGGCACCCCAAACCAGCACCCCTTTCAAGAATATGGCAATGACAGGACATCAGAAACCAGAGCCTATGGAGTGCACCAAAAGAAACATGTGGGACACAGAAAGACTAAAGATAAGAACGCATCTTCCACGTGAGGGAATTGAGCAATTAGACTCCTCTCAGGGGCTTCCTGAAGGACTCAGAGAGAAGCATACAGGCACCCACTTGTGCCAAGAACATTATTAGCATAATAATAATAATAATAATAATAATAATATGTTACTAAAATTGTAAGACTTTTACCCTTTTCTATTCTATGCAGCTTTAATAGTAAGACTTTTGCTAGTCAGACTTTTACCCTTCTTTCTAATGCCCCTTCTCTTTTCCCAGCCCTGGAGATGATGGAGGGAGAAGAAGAGGTATGTAGAGCAGGAGGAATGAAATTGTCCACCTCATGGCACCTGCTTTCCTCTTGGTCTCTCACAGGCTCTGGCAGTGAAGACATGAGCACTGAGTTATCTATGAGATAGAACCAACTGGGTTTTTAACATTTGAAAATGAATGCGTGGCTATGTATTCTGCCCAAGATGTCTTAAGAGAACAAAAAGGGAAAGTAAACAGAGCAATTATTGAAGAAAAAAATTAAACATTTTCATATTTGTACTGTGCAGAAAACAGACTGTACAATTAACAGCTTTTTGTAACTGGGAGCAATTTTTTTCCTAATTGGGAACTCTTATTTTTCTTTTTTAACTTTTTATGTCGAGAAAAATATTTTATTTTTCCTTTTATCATTTTAATGAAGTGTTGAAAGACTATGTGTAGGAGATGAGGCATAATAATAAAATAAATAATAATAAAACTAACAAGCCAGCTAAAATTTAAGAACAAGAAGGCCACATATATTATATAGAGAGTGCTCTCCCCTATTGCATGCACCTGTTTCCTATCTCTAACTCATGTTTTTATGTCTTTGAGTAGCAGACATTATCAGTGATCCATCCTCTTGGCTCCCACCATTCCTGTAAATGAAGGCAGAGTCTAACTGCAAGAATCTTCAACTTTCTGCCTAAGGGATTTCTCTGTGGACTAGGCAGGCCAGAAGTCCCAGAGAACATGCTTTCTGTTCTTTTTAAATATAGTTTAATACACACACACACTTGTAAGCCATATATTGTTTAGTTTTGTGGTATCATTAATGTGATATCATATATTACGTAGTTTCCTAGGACTTGTTTGCTTTTTTCATGCAACATCATGTTTCCAAAATTCATCTGTGTATACCTATTTTTGTGTATACCTATAGGTTATTTATTTTACTATTATGTATGCTATTTTACTACGGTTACTTATTTTTATGACTACTATCTTGCGAATATAACTTGAATCAACACAATTTTTCAAAAATTTATTCTCCCATTGATGGACATTTGGATTGCTTCCATATTCTATTGTGAATAGTGCTGCTATGAACATAGTTATGCAAGACTCTCGTGGAACTTGTGCAAAAATTATATCATAATGCATGAGAATATTCTCTCCAAATTGTACTCCAAAGTGATTGTAGCAATTAAAATCTCCCTGTATAAAAATTCTATTTGAACCAAATACTCTGCCAATTTGGTCTTGACAGATTTCTTCACTGATTTATAGTGCTGCTTTTATTGTATATTAAGTTCTCATACATATATGGATCTGTCCAGACTCATCTACCTGTTCTTGCATCAATATCATATTTTATTTATTACTATGTTTTGTAGAATATCTTAATGTATCTGGTAGAACAAATTTTTCCTCTTTTGCTTTTAAAAGTTGACTTAACTATTCATGGACCAATCCTTTTTTCAAAATAAATTTTAGAGTAAATTAATCATTCCTCCAAAATGTACAACAAAGTTTGTTTGTCATTTCCTTGAATATTTATGTTAGTTTAGAGAGTAGTGACTTTCTATAATATTAAAACATATCATCCAAAAGCATAAAATGACTGTTCAGATTATCTTCCATGTTACTTAGAGCTTTGGAGTTTTGTCTTTAGAGGTCTTCTGTATTCTTTTAAAGTTATTTCTAGGCAATTTGTTGTTCTTGTTGCTATCATAAATATTATTCTCTTAAAAATAATTTCTATTATTATTTGTATAGAGAACTGAATTTCATAAGTAGATATTCACATTATCTGCAAATCGTGGCAGTTGTATGTCTTACTTTCTAATGTTTATATTGTTTATTTCTTTTTCTTTCTTTATAGCTGTTGCCAGAACTTTCAGTAGTATGTTAAACAACACCAGTGTTAGGAGACCTTTTGTCTTGTCCTGATCTTATAGGGAATGCATTAAAAGTTTTTCAGTTATGTGCAAGGCTTGCTGTAGGTTTTGGTATATATTTTTTTTACCAAGTTAAAGATAGTTCTATTCCTAATTTGCTAATGCCTTTTGTGAAATATAGCGCTTGCCTTTTATCAAATGTCTGTTCTAGCCTTGATTGTGAAAATTACATAATTTTTTCTCTTTATACTATTAATGTCATTAATTACAATTGATAGATGAAATTCAATTCGTTTTATAAATATTGGACTAGTCACTGAATATGAAGAGAGAAAAATATGATGTATGGAGCTGCTTTAGCTTGGACAAAGACCTTGTCTGAGAATGAAGCCAACACACAGAAAATAAGCAGAACAAAACTAAGAGATGAAGAGAACCAGGTCCTGGTAATTTTGTGTGTATTGTGGCACCTAGCCACACATGAACTCAGTACTCCCCTAAACATTCATTAGGTAAGCCAATAAATTCTCTGAAACCAGTCTGAGTTTGTTTTTCTGACATTTGATTTGAAAATATTGCTCATCAGTTCAGGTCTAATATTTTATTATTATTTAATATTAATATTAATATTTAATATATTTAATATTCCCAATATTGTCTGATGCTATTTATGAAATAACCAATTCTATCTTTATGATTTAAATTTGCAAAAATGTGTGTCTGTTCCTTAACACCAATCCAATCCTTTGTCGGTTTTGTCTATTCCTTTACCAATGACATTCTCGTGTATCAGTAGTGCATTCTTTTCTATTGCTGAATAGTATTTTAGTGTAAAAATATCATTTATTTATCAATATACCTACTGATAGATACTGAGTTATTTTTAGTTTTTGGCATTTGAATAAATTTAGTATAAACATTAGTGTACACATTTTTATATGTATCATGTGTTTTCCATTCTTTGCAGTAAATATCTAAAAGTTGAATGTCTGGGTGGAACTTTGAAAGAGATTGCCAAGTAGAGAAAACTGGCTATACAATTTTATATTTCTATCACTAATATAGAAAGTTCCAGTTGCTTTACATTCTTGTTAACACTTGGTATTATCAGTTGTTTATATTTCTGCCAGTTAGTGAGTGTGTAATGTATCTTATTATAGTTTTAATTTGCATTTCTCTGATGATGATGTTGAACATCTTTATATATGCTCATTGATCATTCTTACATCTTCTTTTCTGAATTTCCATTTAATCTTTTGCTCATTTAAGCAAATTTAGTTGTTTGTTTATTACAGAGTTGGAGTTTATATCTATACCTATATCATCTATCTATCATCTATCTTCACAATCATCATTTTATTAAAAGCAAATAAGTGATTAACACTTATTAAGGAAGCATACTAGATTACTAACGCATGTCTATATCTGGCTTATGGTAAGTCATCTGTGGTTTTCCTTCCTAGAAAGAAAATCATAAGGCCAAGTTTAAAGTTCTGTCATTGCTACCTGCTAAATATGCATCTTTGAGTACATAACTTAATGTCTCTTGGTTCATTTCTTATCTGTAGAACAGAGGGCTGCAGGGATTATTTCTCAAGTTCCATCTGTGCACTGACCCTGTATGATTCTTTGCCTCTGTTGGTACTACTTTTCGAACAGTTCAAAACAGCAGCATCAACAAGTTTGGAATCCATCATGGTCCAGAAGTCTGAGATTAGTGGGATATGTGGTTGTAAAGTTCTAGTGTATCAACAAATCAATATCTAACTGCCATTTTACTGTCTTCAAAATGCAGCCTTTTATATCAACGGAATAGTCCGGAGCTCTGTTTATTGGAAAGCGATCCAAGAAAGAGTGATTTAGCGAGAGAAGCTCAAGGAAAGATAAGCAAAGTCAAGGAGAAATACAAAGGTGACTTATAAAATTGACCCAAATCAGGAATCAAATCGATTTTAGGATCTGAGCTAATATTTACTAGTTGCTTAGAAAAAATTCCCCTGCAAGAAGAAAACAGTGTTTGAAAGGATATAAATTCGTAAGGTGCATTTGGAAATGGCTGTGGAAAAAGAAAAAAGAATTTAAAGCCCTAAATCTCTTCGGTTATTTTAGAGCAGAAATTAAATGCACAGACTGAGTGAGGCTTTTTGCATGCAACTGAAATAGCCACCCCTACCCAGAGCTTTCCTCTGCTCCCGTTAGTCAGTCTGATTGTTTCATACAATAAAAGCATCAGAGTTGCTTTCAGTTTTACCCAACTTACATGCAAAATATGTCATTAGTGTTTCTAATAATCCTTTTCATATTTCATGAACAAATAAATTGTGCAGGTGTCCAGTTAGATCCCATGCCTTGGAGGACATTCCATGTAATTGCTTCACACTACCTTGCCTCTGTGACGCAACTTTCTAAGCAGAGTTCATATTTATATTCTGTTTGGTTTTTATTTCCTATACATCAGGAAACCCCAAACCCCCAGAACCTGTCTGCAGCCTGTTAGGAACCACCAGCGGCACAGCAGGAGGTGAGTGGCAGGCGAGAGAGCAAAGTTTCATCTGTATTTGCAGCCGCTCCCCAGCGCTAGCATCACCGCCTCAGCTCCACATCAGATCATCGGGCATTAGATTCTCATAGGAGCACAGGTCCCTGGTGCCAAAAAGGTTGGGTACTGCTGCTGTAAATCATAAAATAGTGGGATGGGAGAATGTGGAAGGTTCCCTTTTATTTTATTGTGAAGGATAGATCTGTTGATATATCATGTGCTGAGGGAAAAAAAAAATGAACACATTTAACTGATTCCACAAATTATTTTCATTGATAATTCTCTGGTTCTAAATTGAGATGTTTTGGTTGATCCTTAGAAGAATAGGACTTTTCATTCTTTAGTTTACCACAGAATTATCCTAGTTGGGGGTCCAAAATAAAATTTTATATTTGTACTTGGCTCAGCTTTCAATAGATTTCAAATAGAAACATTGAAGTCCTGTGGGGAATGGTGAACTGTCATTGATTTTGAACTGAATTATCAAATACGCCACTGAGATGATAGATGAACCTCTAGCAGTGTACATTACCCTAAAAAATGGCAAGACTTAAAATTTCTCCAAACCCCTCAATAACCCAAAACACATTAAATCAGTGCCAACCAGTGTTCAGAACTCATTCAACTTATATCATCAGGGAAACTAAGTTCATTTATTTTCTCACTTAATCTTTAGTATACAAGGAAAAGATAGGTTTGTAAACAATATGCATATCCTATCTGACTTAGGCAACTCTACTATAGATATGATTGGGCAGCTTATTTCTATAGTTACCATTTTTATGATATTTTGATTCTATAAATCTTTTGTTAATCAATACTTAAAGGGTTTTTTTTTACATCTTCTCAAGTTCGAAAGTCTGCTGACAAATGTTAAACCTAAAATGTTTGCCAGGTGAAATGCTATGAAGTCCTTAATTTTTTCTTGTCAATATCTAAAAAACATTTTCTGTGACCCCCTAGAGCTGGAAGTATTGATTTTTTAATGGGTACACTTTTCTCAAATGGAGTGCATCGCTTAAGTCCAACATCTGCTCCTTTGTTGAAGGAGCAATTTCTTGTTTCCAGTAGTCACTGTTCTCCTTTTTGCCACGGATAATGCTATATTTAAGAATCTATATATTCTCCCAAGGAAAGTTAAAGTTGGTCTTCCATGCCAGGACGCAAAGATGTGATTAGATGTTAATAATTGATAAGTTGTTATAAAGTTATAACAGAATTTTGAATATAGAATTTTAAAACATAGAATTCTGAGCTTTATTTTACATAATAAACATACTTTATATATTTAAAAATCAGGTGGGTATATCTCCCTAGGTTGGAGTAGATAGATCCACTATTTTTTCACTTTGTACAGATTCTCTGAAGAAGTTAGGGATTGCAGAGGGATTGTCAGAAATTAAGATTTTTTTATTCCACCTTTATGAAAAAGAAGAAATGCATCCTGACAGTGAGGAAGTATGGTTTCCATTTAACCAAAAGTTCCAATCACATTGCTGACCACATATCCACTATTAATTTCCTAATAATCTAAGATGCATGGTGCTAGATGGTGATAGAAGGTATTCTTTCAGTGATTTACCATAGCTCTTTTGTCTTAGGCCGAATGGAGTTGAGACTTGCCTGTCCTTCCTCAGTTCTTTCTGGCTCCCTGGACAAGGTGCTCAACCATCCATTTTGAAGCCTGCTCCTTAAGATGGCCTTGCTCATAGACATTGGCTACTAGTCAATATTCATTAATTTTATAAAAGCTATCTGATGCTTTATTAATTCAAGGACAGTTTTCTCTGGCTCTGCACAGTTTAGGAAGAGTAGCCCAAAGAGAGAAAGTTGAGAGTACACGATATGGTGGAAAGTCACAGATATCTCAGTGGATCTAAAACGCAGCATTCGAGAGGCTCATTAGGAGAGTTGAGGCTGGAGAAGTTTGAAGGGTGGGTGAGCAAAAGGCAGAAGGAGATTTTTTAGGTGCCTTACATCCTGTGGCATAGTTTGGATTAGATTCTGAAAGCGGGAGAGCCAGGGAGTGACACACAGTGAAAGCGGCAACTGTGGATCGAGGTAAAAAGGCAGACTGGAAAGATGTTGAGAGAACAGAATAGGTAACATTTATTGTTTGATTAGGTATGGAGTATAAAAAAATATATTAAAAGTGACTGCAGAATCTGATTTGGGTCATTGAATGAAATTTGAAATCTGTTTATTTATCAAATACACCAACACACAATTTTTCAAAAAAGTTTAAGGTAACTTACAAAAATTATAAATAAGAAAATATTATAATAAGAATTATAATAAAAATTCAAGTGATTCTTATAAGTAGAATTTAAATTTTACAAATTTATAAAAATATTTTTCTACTTTAGAAATTAATTAGGTTTTTGACTTTGAGTTTGTGTTCATTTTAAAAGTTCATATATTTATTTATGATCCTTGGCACTATATAAAACTTAAGCAATATACTATTTTCTCCTAATGTAGGTAACTTGTACTTGGTTTTAACTTCCTTATCAGTATCAAGATTCATCTTAAACTCTTAAACAACATCAAAAGCATTTTATCAATTGGATTTCTATCAATTTCAAAACTGTATCCATTCAATATTAAATATTTTTAAAATCATAAATGTCAGTTCAAATGATTAATTCTTTAAAAATTGAACTTATTGTTGCTTATTAAAAACAATAAATCTCTGAATAATATATTTTACAAGGCATGATTGCTACTGCAACACATTTCAAACACATTTCAAAATATCCATTTTACCTATGTGTTTAAAATCATACATCTGTGAGATGTAAGGGGGAAATGGTTCTTTAAAATCCTACTGTCCATCTCCCATATTTTACAGATGAAGAAACCGAAGGTTAGAGACATCATGTGTCTTATCCAAGGTCACAGCACGATGGTACCATTTAAAAGAGCTTCTATATGTGAAAGTTTATGAACATCTTAAAATTGATTTAAGGCAATTCTATTATTTCTTTCTCTTTTCCATGAGAAAAGAGCAAACTCACTTAGGCTACTGGGTGAATCCATTTTGTTTAAATTTTAAAAAGTGTTTTAGAAATAATTGAATTTGCTTTTAATGAGACCATTTGATTCCTAAAAGGGCAAAAGTGACAATCATTAACAGCAATATTTAATAATTAACAAATAGCTACTGCATGCTTACTATTGAGCTCTTTGGACCTTGGGACAGTGAGCTTTATTTTGATCTTAACTCTTTACTCAAAAACAAGAACAAAATTGGGTTGCTAAGTCCTATGAAGGATGAGTTGGGGGGAGGGTAAGCCTTTGCTATAAACCAACCAATGAACCAATGAACCAATGAACCAATCAACCAATCAATCAATCAACCAATCAACCAATCAACAACAACTTTCTGGGATTTTTACTTATATGCATGCTACTCATTCCTGCACTTTAAGTTTCTAATACTATTTTTAGTTTTAAAGATATAAGTAGTCAGGGGAAAGTATAATGTAGAAACAGACTCTGCCATCCTGTTGGACCAGCCCTGTGAGCTTTGGCAGGGCCTGGAAACAGGTGGGCTACCAAGCCTAAGACTTGGGAATCTTACTGGAAATCTCAGAACACCGAGAGACCAAAGTCATTAGAGGACATTTAGAAGCAATTGAGATGGTAGGAGAGAACAGAACAAGAGCTTAGCAGTAGCAGTCGGGCGGACCCTGGAAATTAGAATCGTGTGTGGTTCAGGAATTGAGGCCGATGAGACAAAGACTGAAAAAATGAACACTGACCAGAGGTCAAGGCTCGCAGGAATGGATGTCCGTGAGAAGCAGGAGGGGCCTTGAGATAAAGTTGCGGAAAAATGTAGGCAAGGCAATTTTCTGTACTAAATAGGATGTTCATAAGTACTCACTGCTAGTAAAAACATTTAAATAAATGTCACTCAGTAAATCAGTCAGTCTCAAGCCTTGGACAGCCCTGAAACCCGCTGGTGGAGAGCAAGTAAAAGAATTAACCTGGATGAACAAGGGCTGATGAGAAATCCCATTTTTACATAGAATGGGGTAGCTGGCTTTCCTCACACTTGTGGCGTATTGCTCTGCTATTATCAGTCAGTATTTGTGCAGCAGGCTCTATAAATTTTTCTACCAGAGGATGGTGTTTTCAGACATAGTTTATGTGGTCCAGTGTCTTAGCCTTGTTATTCTTTCTATTCGTAGACATGCAGATAGAAAGTTGGTGTCGCAGGCTTCAAAGAGCTCTACATTTTAATAGATATTCAGCATAATGGGTTAGAATTTGTCAGAGTGCCAAGATAACTTCCTACGAAATATTATAACATAACAAACACTTGGTTTGATATTTGTCATTTGCTGTCTTGATGTTTTGCACCTCTGAAAATATTTTTTAACACATGAAAAATCATCTTTACTATTTTCCAAAAAACCACCTTACTATGGTAATCAGGAAAAAAGTACCATAATTTACATTTCTTCAAAAATTAAATCCATGAGCTTTATTCAAGTTTTGTAGAGTAGTAAAATTAGATGTATGATCAGTTCAGCCTCTTAGGATTTTATTCTCATGTTAGCATCTCTATTTTGAGTGTATAGAAACACACCCTACGTTGTGTTCACAAAGTCAGACAACTGTGGCAGTCAGGGATGCTAGCCAGCTCACCCGATCACTCTTCAGAAGGTTGATTTTTCTCAGTGCAATATTTTGTTGCCACTGCTATGGGATCAGGGTCTCCGACATTTTTTAAATTGGTAGTAAATATGGTAAACTGGCATAATTTCCAATGAATGTCTTAAGGTTTACATAAATTGATAGGTGAATTGGAAGCAGGTATGTATGTCGAAGAATGGATTTTTATAAACCTTGTAAAGGTCTGGATTTTAACCTGCACTACTTTGAATTATGCAAAGTTAACTTTTCTCCTGGAAAAATTAAATAGTGAAAACATTTTTATTTCTTTTCCACAAAGAGGTTACTTTTTAAAGAGTACCATTTAATAGTGGAAGAAATGATTTCGAAATTCTCTTGATAGAGAAGAGTGAAAGTATAAACTGTGGATGACTATGTAATGTCACTATTATCTTATCAGAATAGTTTCCCTGAGGTGGTGTGCAACTTAACACAATACAGTGAGCATCCCCCATGGAGACTGCAGGACTGAGAGGTGAGCCAATATTGCTGAAGTTAATCAATACCCAGCCTTAGCAAACAATTAAATATACTCACAGGGATTAAAAAAGAAAAAAAAAAAAAGGGTCTGACAGCAGAGAAGGAAAGTTTTTACCAAGGTCACTAAACAGAATAATTAAAAGAAAGCCTTTATTTTAAGCCCTCATAGCATTTTGCCAGGCAAGATATTTACCTCTGCTCCCCTTCAGATGATTAATTCAGATCACCCATGAACCACGTAGTCTTAGAATAAAGAACGGGACTTTAAAGGATAGAGGACAGGAGCACTTAGAACTGTGCACTAAGGCCCACGATAGACACTCAACAAATATGTGTGAGTGAATATGCATATGAATGAAAGAATAAATATTGGGAGGAAAAGAAAAAGGAAAGGGTTGTTGACAGGAAATAGCTATGAGGACTGATGGAAGATGCGCTTTGAGAAGTAATAAGGAAGGAACTTTGACCACCATACTGGCCACAGAGACTCTCCTGGCAATAATAAAGTACTTTATAGCTGCATGAAGGAGCCTTTATAGGGCTGGGAGACCCCCAAAATAAAGGGGTTTTGGAGGCTCACACATGAGTCACCACTTGTGGACAGCCTCTCCTTTTTCTCAGGGTATTTTTGCAGTCAGAGAATCTCCAAATTCCCCCAGGACAAAGACTGCACATAAGTATGATGCGCATGGTCATTTGAAGTCGAATAGATTTGGGTTCAAAACTGGATTATGTTACTAAATAGCATTTCCAGAAAATGACTTAACCATTCAGAGCTCAAGGGAGAGACCATATATCAAATGCAATGGCCCATGATATTTACTAGGAACATGGTACAATAAGTGTGTACTTAAAGCAAGCAGTCGACAGTATTCCTATTCACTATAGGTAGAACTCTTATATATTCTGATTTAGTTTTATTTTCATTCAGATGGTTCTGGGCTATTTTCTACATTGATGAAAAGTTTTCCAACTTCTGCTGACCACACATGCAATTAACCTATGTCATTTTTTGCTGGTCTTATAATCAAGTAAGTCTATAGATATAGGAGATTTATATGTAATGTTAATTATGATTCTCTGCTGAAATAAAAAAAACAATATAAAAGAAAATCAGTATTGCTGATAAGAAAATTTTGATCATAGGTATGTTTTTACTTGTGAATTATTCCACAAAGGAGTTTTCTACTCAACTGAGATGCTGCTGATCGTTCAGCTAAGCATCTAGCCACAATAAAGGCTCTGTGACAGATTCTTATTTTGGCTCTCCTTAATTTCCTGCTTCACTTTTCTTATCTCTCATTCTTTTTCCCGAGGATAGTATTCCATAATAAAATAATGGAACACGAGATCCTTGCCTCAGGTTAAGGCAATACTCAAGTGGAAATGTCTAGTAAGCAACTGAATAGACAAGTCTAGAGTTTAGGAAAGAGGTCTAGAAATAGAGATTTTGGAGTTGTTAGCATGTTAATAAAATTAAATGCCTTGAGAATGAATAAGAAGCCCGAGAGAACGAGTTTAGATAAAGATATGTGAGGTCTTAGAGCTGGGACCCTTCATTATCTGAAGTTTACACGTTGAAGAAATATAGCAAGGGAAGCTAAGAGGGAATAGTCAGTAAGGTAAGAGGAAAACCAGGAGAATGTGTGGTACCCGAAAATCCAAGAGAAGAAAATATTTCAAGAAGGGGCATGATGAACTCTGTCAAATGCTACTGAGGAGTTGAGTAAGATGAAGGCTGAGTTTTCAACATTTTGTCTGTCAACATGGTGGTCACTGTGTTCTTAGTAAGAGTTTATTTGCTGGATGCTGGGGTAAAATTAAGGCCAGAGTGGGTTCAGGAGAGATGAGAAGATAAAGCATTTTATTTTTCTCTAATCTTTGCATTTATTTTGTTGATGACTATAAGATGTCTAAATGCACTAAATGCCATCCACATATTGAAAATGCCCAAATACACATATCCAGCCCAGACCTCTTACCTTATCTATGCGATGATATGTCCAAATACTTTCTTAACATCTCAACTTGAATTTCTAATAGAGAACATAAATATAAAATATCCGAAACAGATTCCTGAACTCCCCATCTTCTCCAAAAAAAGTCTTATTCTCCTTCAGTCTTCCAATATCTCAGCTAATGGGCATTTCATTCTTTTAGGTTTTATGTCCCAAAATCTTAGAGTTAGTCCATGACTTTCTCTTTGCACACATATAATGTTCAATTTGTCAATAAACTCTACTTTTAAAGCATATCTAAAATTATATCCATTTTTCACTTGTATCATCACTATCCTGGTCCAAGAGATCATCATATTTCTTACCTAGACTGTTGCAATAGTCTTCTCTCTGGCCTCCTTGCTTCATTCCTTTCTTCCATCCCTTTTCTCCATTTATATTCAGAAGAACAGCTAGGGACAATCATTGAAAAAGCAATCACACTCAAGTCTCTCCCCTGCTCAGAACCTACTAATGACCTCCCTGTTAGAATAAAAGTATAAGTGTGTTCAATGGCCGACAAGCTCATATTCCTTCAGGTCCTTATTACTTCTCTAAATTGATCTCCTGCTGCTTTCCTCTTCACTATACATTAGTATTTGGACTGTTTCTCCAACAGTTTTGGGAACATTCTGGCTTGGGAGCCTTTGCCTTGGCTATTCCCTCTGTCTGGAAAGCTCTTCATCCAGATAACTAAAAAGACCATTCCCTTACTTTTAGCAAGTCTTTGACCAATCGTGACCTTCTCATTATGGTCTATTCTGATCATTCTATTTAATGTTGCAATCCTAACCCTAACTCTCTTCATTTTTCTTATCATGGTTTATTTTTTCTATCATACTTAACACTTTCTAACATATTTATAATTTATTTATTGTGTTAATTGACTGTCTTCAAGTAGAATGTAAGTTCTTTTGACAGAGATTTTTATCTAATTTATTTATTGTTGTTTTTAATACCTTGAGTACTGCCTAATATACAGTAAGTACTCAAAACATATTTGTTGTAGGAATAAAAATTATTATAAATACACTTGCATATATATAGATATTTTTCAGGCAGAAAATGTTGGAAAAATTTTTTTTAAACAAGCTCGATATCATCCACATTGAAATAAAACTCCCTTGATTCACCAGCTTGCTTTAAAATTAATGTAATCTTTGCATTGACGACATAGAATTTTTTATGTTAATGTTCAAAGGTGCTTATAAGTTGTGCTCCAGCATGTTAGAATGCTGTTATTGATGTGGAGAGCCAAAGATAAGGGAATACCAAGAATAAGATGAAAAGAAATGTTTAAGATGGGGATATTTTGGAACATTTGCTGATAGAGCACAGAATGGGAGTATGTGGATACGAGTTTCTTATTCAGAGCCAGCTTGAACAATATGACCCTTTCCCAAAGCTTCTTACACTTTCCTTAGTTTACTGATATGAAGCTTCTGTTTTATTGAAGCTTATAGCGATAAGAATGTTGAGCCCAGACTAACATCTATCTCCTTCTTCCTCGAAATACAATCAAAGCATTTTTTCACTTAGGAGAAATATCATATTTTTATTTTCAAATGAAAAACAGAGAGCAAGAAAAAATAAGCTTTTTACCATGAGCATTCTCCTATTTTCTTAAATAAAATATGTCATTTCCAAAGACATCTTTTATTTCTCCTTAGAGATTTTCTAAAACATAGCAGAGAAAAATAGGTTGTTAGTACATGACTTAAAAATAAAACAGAAAAAGTTCCTAACATAATGTCCACAGAAAATCTAAGAAAATGCGCTGCCCTGGACTTTTAGCTTTGGTGATAGAGTAACAAACGATTACTTTAAAACCTAAGAAATCCTTCTTTAAAAAAAAAAATTTTGTTGTGTTCATATTTGGAGAAAAATTTGTAAACATTATGTAAAAAACAATATAAAACTATAGGTAGATGATTGGCAAAAACAACCTAGAATTTAAGATCAATGATCTTTATTGGCATTCTAGAATAAACAACAGAAGAAAAATAACCCTTCATTAGACTCAACAATAGAGAGAAACCGCAGCTGGCACGAAGGCTGTATTTCCTGTATGCAAAGTCTTTAAGTAGTGCTTTACGTTTGCTTAACGAGACAGAGTGATTTACATTTCCTTTTATTTCTTTTTTTTTCTTGGTTTTCCCCGGAGTATATTGTTGGGGCCATTTTTCCTTAAATTTTAATTTGTTTTCTGATATATGAGCTCGTTTTTCTAGTTGAAGAAATGGAACAATGCCCACAACAAAGTGAAAAATGAAGCTTTCAATCATGAATCGAGTTATTGAGGAAAACAAGTGGCCCTATGTTTAATAGACTGCCCTGTCCAAGTATGTTGAATGACCAAATTTTTTGAACATTTTAGTCCCTATTACTATTTTATGATTTTTTCCCCTCTGATTCTTTTTTCTCCTTTTTTTCAGTTCTGTTTCTCTGTGATTTTATTAAATATTTTTATTTGTCTTCTGGGGAATATGGATTTGACATTTAACAAACATAAATACCTATAACATTTGTATAATTGAAATCTATCACAGGAAAATGATTGACTTAATTTAAAATGTGATTACTTTATATTTATATAAAGATCTTATCATTCAAAATGACTGCATTATTATATAGTACTTTTATAAGTGATTCTATATTATTCCAAATAACCTGAGAATATTTTATAAGTTCATTTAATAGTAAAAAATCAGTTTTAGACCTTGGCCAAAGCATATTAAATTATTTCTATATTATGTATATTATGTAAATATTTACTCAAGTAACTTCTGCAGTGAATCCAGTTTTGGAGAAGATAAAGCACACTCTACCCTTTCTCCCCAACTGAATGCAAATATAAACTCTGAACAGAAGGCATAGATAAACAGCTATCTGAGCACTTAAATGGTAGCAGGCAAATTTGGGAAGGAGTCCAGAATTTGAGGTACCGCTAAGCCAGAGGTAAATATTTCACCCCTATTATCACCTGCCATGGACTCAAAGGCAATCTGACAACCTAGAAGTGTCACTTGGTGGGGACAGAGAAGGCTTGGGGTTTTTTTGTTTGTTTGTTTTTGTTTTTTGGTACTGAGAAGCTGGAAAGAAGAATCTTAAGGTCCAGAAAAAAACAGGGATAAATCTTTTGTTTTGTTTTCTTTTCTCTTCCATTTCAGCCCCCAGGCCATACTTCATTGGCACAGAGCCTGGGCACACACTTAAAATACTGAAGAAGCATATGACCAAAGGAGCTTTTCATCAAAGGGCAAGAAATGAATTTACTTTGCTTTCTGTTCCTTCTCTGTGTTCTCATTACTTGACCCAAGATAGAGTATCAAGTGCAGAAAGTAAAAAATAAGGAAACTAAAGTCCCGGCTTTTCTATTAGAAGACCATTAAATGGGGACCCAGAGAACCAGAAAGTATTGAGACGATCAGAGAAAGAAGAGGTCTCTAGAGAGCTATTTCATAAACTGGTGCATAAACTTCTGGAATCACATCCTCATGCTACACAGGCATGGATCTGACCCACGGAAGCATACTAAGTCTTTTAGAACTGTTTAAAATTACTACATAGGTCCCAGACTTGCCACTGAGTTATTTTTGCAAATATACTGAACCATAGCCCACAGGAGGTAGGATGGAAGTTATAGCCTGAATTTAAGTAGGTTGACTGCTTAGTAAAATAAAACTAAATGAAAACTCAACCATCGTCATAGGATTTAAACAAGACCCAGAGTCTCCATGATCTAATATTCAAATTGTCCATCATACA
>NW_006442103.1:4006026-4011356 GCF_000325575.1 Pteropus alecto | reverse complement strand
AGGTGCCAGTGCTGAGACTACACACAGCTCTGAATTATCAGGCAAAGACTTTAAAAAAGCTATTATAACTGTGCCCTAAGAAGTAAGGTTGACACTTGAAATAAATGGGAAAATGAAAAGTCTCAGCAAAGAAAGATAAGATATAAAGATTAATAGAAAGTTTTAGAATTGAAAAACAAAATTACCGAAATAAAAATGGCAGAGGAAAGAGTTAGTGACCTTGAAGATAGATCATTGAAAATTAGCCAATCTGAACATTAGCTAGCAAAAAATAAAATAAAATAACAATAAACAGAGCCTCAGAGACTGGTGAGACAAACATCAAAACATCTAGAAAAAACAGTGGTTCTAAGGATGCTCAATGAACTTAGGGGAAGAGTAGATGAGCTCAGTAAGAACTTTAACAGAAAGATAGAAAACATAAAAAGGAACCAGTCAGAAATGAATAATACAATAACTGAAATGAAGAATACCATAGGAGCAATCGACAGTAGATTAGATGAAGCGAAGGATCAAATCAACAATTTAGAAGATAAGGGAGCAAAAAACACCCAATCTGAACAGTAAAAGAAAAATGAATCCAAAAAAAAAAAAAAAAGGAGAATAGTTTAAAAGCCCTCTGGGACAATGTCAAGTGTACCAACATTCCCATCATACAGTGTACCAACATTTCCATCATACCAAAAGGAGAAGAGAGAGAGCAAGGAATTGAAAACTTATTTTAAGAAATGATGAAAACCTTCCTTAACCTGTTGAAAGTAATGGACATACAAGCCCAGGAAGCTCAGAGTCACAAACAAGATGAATCCAAAGAAGCCCACACCAAGACACATCATGATTAAAATGCCAAAGCTTAAAGACAAAGAGAGAATCTTAAAAGCAGCAAGAGAAGAGAAGCAATTAGTTACCTGCAAGGGAGCTCCCATAAACTGTCAACTGATTTTTCAACAGAAACTTTGTAGGCCAGAAGAGATTGACATGAAATATTCAAAGTGGAGAAAAGTAAGGACCTACAACCAAGATTACTCTACCTAGCAAAGCTATCATTTAGAATTGAAAGATAGATAAAGAGCTTTCCAGATAAGAAAAAGTTACCTTTTTCAGAAACACCAAACCGACATTACAAGAAATGTTAGAGGGACTTCTTTAAGAAGAAGAAAAAAGAAAAAAGATCAAAAATATTAATAATAAAATGACAATAACTATGTATCTATCAACAGCTACTTCAAATGTAAATGGATTAAATGCTTCAAAAGACATAGGAGGGCTGGATGGATAAGAAAACAAGACCCTTTCATATGCTACCTACAAGAGACTCACTTTGGATAGAAAGACACACACAGACTGAAAGCAAAGGGATGAAAAAATGTATTTCATGGAAAAAAAAAAAAAGCTGGGGTAGCAATACTTGTACCAGATAAAATAGACTTTAAAACAAAGGCTATTACAAGAGACAAAGAAGGACACAGTAATTCCACTTCTGGATATTTGTTCAAAGAAATCCAAACCAGTACTTCGAAGGGACATGTGAATCCATATGTTCATTGCAGCATTGGATAAAGAAAAGGTGGTACATATATACAATGGAATGTTACTCAATCATAAAAAAGAATAAAATCTTGCCATCTTCAATAACATGGATGAACCTAGAGAATATTGTGTTGACTGGGGTAAGTCAGACAGAGAAAGACAAATACTATATGATTTCACTTATATGTGGAACCTAAAGAACAAAATAAACAAACAAGAGAAACAAACTCATAGATACGGAGAACATTTTGATGATTTCCAAATGGGAAGAAGGTTAGGGGGGTAAGTGAAAAGGGCAAAGGGATTAAGAAGTAAAAATTGGTAGTTAAAAAATAGTAAAGTATAGCATAAGGAATATAGTCAATGATATTGTAATAACAATGTATGATGTCAGATGGATACTAGATTTATTGGAGAGATCACTTTATAATTATATAAATGTCTAATCACTATGTTGTACACCTGAAATTAATATCATATTATATGCCAACTATAATTTAAAGAATAAAATATTAAAATGACCTTATTATCTAAAGCATTATACAAATTTAGTGCAATCTCCATCAAAATCTCATCAGCATTTTTTAAAGAAATAGAACAAAAAGTCATCAGATTTGTATGGAAGCACAAGAGACCCCAAATAGCCAAAGCAATCCTGAGGGAAAAAAAACAAGGCTGGAGGCATCACTCTGCCCAACTTGAAATTATACTACAAAGTGACAGTAATCAAACAGCATGGTATTGGCAGAAAAACAGACACATGGATCAGTGGAACAGAATGAAGACTCCTGAAGTAAACCCCCGTTTATACGGGGAAATAATTTTTGACAAAAGAGCCAAAAACATATAGTGGAGAAAGGAAAGCCTCTTCAATAAATGGTGCTGGGAAAACTGGAAAGCCACCTGCAAAAGAATGAAACTAGACTGTTGTCTATCACCACACACCAAAATTAACTCAAAATGGATTAAGGACCTGAATATCAGACCTGAGACAATAAATTGCATATAAGAAAACATAGTAACTAAACTCAAGGACCATGGACTTAAAGAGGATTTTATGAATTTGACCTCAAAGGCAAGGGAAGTAAAAGCAAAAATAAATGAATGAGACTATATCAAACTAAAAAGTTTCTGCACAGCAAAAGAGACTGTCAACAAGGTAAAGAGACAACCATCTAAATGGTAAAATGCAAACGACGCCTTCGATAAGGGCCTAATATCTAAAATATACAGAGAACTCATACAATTCATTAACAACAAAAACAAAACAGTCCAATTAAAAAATGGGCAGAGGACCTGAATAGACACTTCTCCCAAGAAGACATATAAATGACCAACAAACTTATAAAAGGATGCTCAATTTCACTAGCTATGAGGGAAATGCAAATCAAAACTACAATGAGATACCATCTCACACCTGTTAGAATGGCTATTATCAACAGAACAAGTATTAGCAAGTGTTAGAGAGGATGTGGAGAAAGAGGAACCCTCATATACTGCTGGTGGGACTGCAAATTGGCACAGTCACTATGGAAAATAGTAGGGAAGTTCCTCAAAAAATTAAGAATAGAATTACCATATGACCCAGCATTGCTCTTCTGGGAATCTATCCCCCGCCCCCCAATTGAAAACATTTACCCATAAAGATATATGCATCTTTATGTTCATTGCAGCATTATTCATTGATGGAAACAACTGAAGTGTCCTTCAAGAGATGATTGGTTAAAGAAGATGTGGTAGATATATACAATAGAATATTACTCGGCCATAAGAAAAGGTGAAATACTGTCTTTTGCTACAACATGGATAGATCTTGAGATTATCATGCTAAATGAAGTATCAGACAGAAAAAAATTGAAAACCATATGATTTCACTCATATATGAGATATAAAACTGAAAACAATGAACAAACAAGACAAACAAACAGACACTCATGGACACAGACAACAATTTAGTGGTTATCAGAGGCTGGGGAGGTATGGAGATTTGATTTGGGGTGGTGAATACACAATGCAATATACATATGACATATTATTGAATTTTATACTCAAAATTACATAATTTTATTAACCAATGTTACCAAAATAAATTTAATAAAATTAAAAAAGAAAGAAAGAAAGAAAGAAAGAAAGAAAGAAAAAGAAAGAAAGAAAGAAAGAAAGAAAGAAAGAAAGAAAAAATATTTGAACAACTGAAAAATTTTCAAATTTGTTAAAAGGCCTAAATTTACAAATTTGAAAACAATCATTAAATTCTACAAAAGATAAGCTCAAAGAAATTGATGCTCGGACACAGAATAATGAAACTGCTGAAACTAAAAACCAAGGAAAATACCTTTAAAATAGCCAGAGAAAAATGATGCATAATACATGATGATGCAGACAACTATGGATTTCTCATCAGCAACCATGTGGGCCAACAGGAATGGAACATCTTTAAAATGCTGAGACTAAAGCACTGTCACCCACGAATACTCTGTCCACTGAAAATATTCTTTAGGAATGAAAGTGACATAAAGATATTCTCAGATAAAGGAAAACAAAAAGAATTTACTTCCAGTTGACCTGCCAGAAGAGAAATGATACAAGAGCGAAACTTGAAACATCAAGAAAAAGAAAGAAATAGAAATGGGTAAATATGTTTGACTATTTTTCTTTTCTTAAATCCTTTACAATATGTATAATGATTAAAAACAAAAACTGTAACATGGTCAGGTAAGGTTTTCTATATATGTAGATATAATACATACAAAACGTGCAATATAAATGGGAAGGTTGGAGGGTCCTATGTGGTGGTAAGTTTTCAATATTCCACTTGAAGTGATAAATAGGAATTGTACATGGCTAACAACTGATTCTGGCTGTAGGCTGGGAATCTGACATATGATAAAAATGCCTCCACGTGGTCTCTCCATGTGTCTTGAGCCTCTCACAGCACGACAGGTGGATTCCAAGTAGGAGGATCCAAGAGTGAGTGTTCCAAGAAGCCCTGGTTAGCTACAAAAACTAAGACTTAGCTTTGGGAATACCACAGAATTATTTCTCATACATGCTATTGGTCAAAATTCTGAGCCAGCCCAGATTCAAGTGGAGGGCACTGAGTAGAGTCATGAATTTTGAGTGGTGCGGCTCGTTTTCAGACTAGTTTTATAAACTGACTACCACTGTCTACCCTTTGGTGCCCAGTGATCTACATCCTTTATATATGGAAAAATCTTCTCATCCCCATCCAAGACTTGCAAAGTCTCATCCTATCACCACATTGGCTCAAACTGGAAGTTGAGGAGCTTATCATTTAAATTAGATTGAGGTATAACATCATTCTGTTTGATTTTAAGGTCTGTGAATTAATGACACAAGTTATCTGTCTCCTACACTAATAACTTATGTTTTGTGTGTGGGAGACACACACAACATACACATCTGACATAAAACAGTAACGAGTATGAGATACAATAGACACTTACTTTTAAAAAGCTATTGTGAAACAGAGTATCTACCAGTGCCTCACAACAGTTCTGAAATCCAGGCAAGCACACATCACTCATTTCTCAATTAGGGATGAGTCCTGGGCCCTGGGAGTGATTGTCCACTCTTCACTTTATTATAAAAAGCCCTATGTCCACCACTGAGGACCTTTCTCAGCCTGCTTCTGCCTGTAAAAGGCTGGAGACTAAATGGTTCTTTTCATTTTAAACTGTCTGTCCGTTGAACACCAGCCCAAGCTGGTGCTGCTTCTGCCAATACAACTTTCTTAAAACTTTGTGAGTTTTTTATGAATCTTATTAGTCTAGCGCAAA
>NW_006442103.1:3994704-4005974 GCF_000325575.1 Pteropus alecto | reverse complement strand
AAAAAAAAAAAAAAAAAAAAGCCTCAACCATAAATCTCTTTGAAATAGTGTATTTTCTACCTTTGGCTAAGAAACATCATCATAAGGGACAATGCTCTTTTGAATCTTTTAAAGCATGCCTTAAATCTTTTTGATGTGTTCTAAAGGAGCTTTCAGCCACATCTTTGATTTGAACTTTACTCTGGGACTACAATTTACTGACAATGTCCTGGCTTTGATAAATGTCCTGTGGCATTTCTTACTTTGTAAGGCAAGAGAGTATGAAAAACAATTTTATTTTTTAACCCAGAAAGTCCTTAAATCCTTTATATTTCCTATAACATGTGTTAAAAAACTGAATAGGAGACTTTTTAGTTCATCTCTTCTATATCCATACCTTATCATATATGGCTAAAAGAAACCAGTTGCCACTTTCAACGTATGCAGGAAGTTCTCCTTAACCAAATCCACCAATTGTTAGGTACATTTTCCATTTGCAATGAGACGGAAATGTTCGCTGCTGAATAAAAAAGATCTCCTGTTTAGTCTCCAATACCATTTTTCACTGTTTTTCAAGCATTCGCTGTCTCCTTAAGGCCCCCCACTAAGGTTTTGGGTTGTTTGTTGCTGCAGCACAGTCTAAACTCTCCTGAACACTATACATACTTTCTCCTTTGATTTTCACAAGAAGTCTATCAACAAGGATGTGTCTCTTGTTCCAGTACCTGTCTAATCAGGAGGCAGCTGGGGGCCCTGCCGACATCACTGTTGTCCTTACCATCTGGAAGAGCCAGTCTCTGGAATATTGCCAGGCATGTGGCAGAGGGAAAAAAAGAGCTCTGGAGGGTCGTACACAGGCAAGTAAACGCTCAGCCCGGAAGAGAGACATGCCACTTCCATTTACAAGTCATTAGCTGAAGAAAGTGACATGGCCATATTGGGTGCAACAAAGTAGGAATGTGCAATCCTATCACGTACTCAGAAGGAGACAGAGAAATAAATTTTTGACCAGCCCAAATGTCTACTACCTCATGAGAAGCTTCCAGTATAGTTCTTGTCATAAAGTGGATGCCCAACAAATAGTTACTATTATAGCCATTAACATTATTATTATTGCATCTGCTACGGTCTCCTCTTAGGCCTACATACTGCTGACCATCTGTTCACCTGTAGCCTTGTGATGTAATATAAAATAAATGGAACTGATGTCTGAGTCCAAAGTTGGCCGTTTACCAGCAGTGTAAAAATGGGCAAACCATTTGATTTCTATGTACTTTCATTTGAGATTTATTTTGCTAATTTAAAAGTATAATACTGATACTGGTTAACCGATAACAACCTTAAGGCTCTGCCTAATTTTAAATCTTATTCTCCCCATGTCGCCATTGCTTCTCTTGGAACTCTCCAGGGAGTCAGTTCTTAACCCTTCCCAAAACCCAGACTGTCCACGGGAACACCTCCTTCCATACAATCCAGGCAATTTTCCAAATGCTACCCATTGCAAGTTACCTCTTCCCATGCTCTTTCCCACTGTGCTCTCATTGTTAGCCTGTTCTGCTATGCCTAAAAAGATTTTCTGAAGTGCATCCCTTTTGTTCTGAGTAAGTTCTCAATAACCTTGACTTAGTTATGGTGCTCCTGGCTGATGCACTTTAGACTTTTCCTGACCTTAGCACCTGATATAATTTTTCTGTCTGAGTCACCTCTCGGCATCATCCTTTTTCACGTCAGTGTTTTTGTCATTTCTTCTAATATCATGATTCTACAGTTCCTCGCAAACCTCCAGCTTCCTCAATTTTGAGTTATTTACTTTCGTCTTTGTTCATTTCCAAAAACCATGACGTCAACCTTCCTGTCAAAGTATCAACAAAGCCACTTAAAATTACAACTATGCTATGAAAGATAAGTGTATTTTTCTATGACTGTATAATGAAGGAATCAACCTAATTAGAGGTTGGGGTTGGGTTTCCCTGTGAAAGCATGATTAAGTTAAAATCTGAAAAAAAAGATGGGGAAAAAATTATGCCTTGCTATCATTTAATGATGTTCCAATCCCATTATCTCAGTTCTGAATTTCCATTTGACTGCAGTCATATTACCTTCTAATGGTACTATATTTTATGTTTCATATTATTTCAAACTCCAAACTCTAAACTTACCTATATTTTCCTTCTATACTGTCCTACCCGGAATTGGCTTCTATTGTCAATGCCAGGTTACACACTAGAATGTCCCAACAGGTTAATTTTACTGTCGATCTCCATGTTCTTCTATCTACCTAATATGTGTTCCCTGCCCCCAATTACTCTTTATTATGTCAGCTTATTTCCTCACAGTAAAAGTCTAAAATTACCTTTTTTTGTTTTTGTTGTTGTTCTCTGCTTTTTCTATTTGACATGAATCAGCAACATTGAGAGTACTCCCTAGCATAAATGATGATGTTAATAAGTACTTGTGAAACAAACAAACAAACAATGTTCTTTCCTTATTTCTTTCACCCAGATGTGGAGAAACCTTGATGACTGAGAGTACCATACGTTTAAACCATCTAATCTCAACTAAGCAACTCAGTTTTCTTTTTCAAATCACCTGTTAACTTTTCTTTACATTTTCTGCAGCATTTGTTCTAGAAATCATCCTGCCACTCTCACTTTCGATAGATGACTTCTAATTTGCTAAGATCCAAATGAGCTCCTTAAAATACGTTCCTCTTTTGCTCCAGTGTCACTGTCATTTGAGCCATTCTCTTAGAGTTGAAAAGATTAAGCCAATTTGATAGAACGACTCGATTTTCACTCATTCATTTATTAGCTCCTTTATCAAAAATATTTTGATGTTCCTTTGTGTAGAACAACAGGGATGATCTCTTACACTGAGAAGCTCACGTGTTCTGTGATGACTGCATGTTCAAGGCCCTGCACAGGCTGTTTGGCCATGTTCTCTGCATCCACAGCTCTCACTTTCTCCTATTTGCTCACTGTGCTCTAGTCCATGTACTATTCATGTGCTGTCCAAGAGAACTTTCGGAGACAAAAATATCTTCTTTTTGCACTATCTATATAACAGCTACAGGGCTCACCTAGCTAGAGAGCACTTGAAGCATGGCTAGTGACACTGAGAACCGAATTTTAAATTTTATTTAATATTAATTTCAATTTCAATTTAAATATGTATGTGAGTTACTACTGTATTAGACAGCACATCTCTAGCACTCTTGTGTTTTATCAGTTCTACTAGTTCCTTTCACATAGCAAGTTATATTCCTTCTCGGGACTTTCGCACATGCTGTTTTCTCTGCCTGGAGTGTCCACTGTGCACTCGGCACACTCTCACAGAACTGCTGGTATGGTACGCACGTCTCTTCCTTTAGAGCTTGGCTTAAAAGCACCCCGTTCCTCTTCCTGTCCTTCTCTGTCTTCTTTATATTTTTTATCTCTTCCTTTTGCTTGTTTCCTTCACAGAATTTATTAAAACTGAAAGTATGTCATTTATTTGTCTGCGTTCTTGTTAATAGCGTCTCTCTCCCATTAGAAGGTAGGCTTAATGAAGGCAAGGACGATGCATATCCTGTAAATCCATAGACTAAAACATTGCCTATTATACAGTACATATTTAAAAATATTTTTGAATAATCAAGTGAACAAATGTTGGCTGTAATTTCTATATGTAAAATATATGTGAGGGGACTGAAATACTGAAGAAAATCTGCCTTGGACAGAAGCGGGGATAGAGTTCAGCAAAGACTTTTATGGGCTAAGTGGAAAAGATAGTGAAGAAAGTTCTAAGCAGAGGAAACGTTCTGTGTAAATGCTCAGAGGCATGAAAAGTATGACCTGTGTGGGAACAGGAGAAATTACTTGTGACTGAAGTGTTTCCCTGTTTCCTCACTTGAGACCATGACTTCCTTCTCAGGAAAAAAACATTATTCCTTTCCAAGATAAATTCTGCCAGCGATGTTCTTGGTCTGATACTTCCTCCACTGCCCTATGGAGCATGCCTCATTTATCATCTTTTTATATTTGCTCAATTTCTTTATTTCCACTGACTTCCTAGTCTGCCTAACATATATGATTGGGTAACATTTATTGTAGAATAAACAATCCTTTCCATTAAGTCCATAGCACCTTAAAATCTTGATATTCTTTTCCACACGAAATTTAAAAAACTGTTCTGTGCACGCAGCCTCGACTTGCTCACCTCTTTGTCATGTCTTTTGTTCCACCACTAGATTAAGCTGCTCTCGTGAAGGCAGAGTGTCTCTCATTACTTTTCTTCCTTGTCTAAAACTTTGAATAGTCTTTTAGAGCCAGATGAAAAAAGGGCGAATTTTTAAGCTTTGAATGTGAATCACACTCCACACCTGAACAGTTCTAGCTTCATTTTTCAAAATGTTTTTACTACTGCACCACAGTGTAGTTGAAATGGACTATTTTACTAATATACTTTCTGTAGTTGGTGACCTTGGCTGTCCCCACATTGAGAAAGTTATCCCTGCCTTTTCTCAGATCAAGCCCTTTGAGGGTAAGGACTGTCTTCCTGCTTGTCATTATATTGCCATTGCCCAGTATGAGGTCTGACCTACGGTGGGGGCTTGACATGGTGAATGAGTGAAAATATGTTTTATTTAGAGCCTGATCTTTGATGCCAAGGGAAATTTCCCCTGTGCCTGCCTAAATCTCAGCACTTAGGTGCCCTCAAGAATCTTAGAGGGGAAAAGATAGCATTTACTATATTCTCTAAATGAGAATACGTGCGTACTTTCGAATAAATGAGTGAATGAATAGATGAGAAAAGAAAGGCATAACTGCCTTCAATTAATTAATATAAATGTTTTATTCATATTAATAGGAAGTTTGCATTTGATTGCAATGAGCGCCAGCAGACAAAATAAATAAATAATAGGGCAGCCTCTATATTTGTAATTTAAGATTTATTACGGATTCTCATACTCTAATTAAATAAGTATGTGTGGCTTAAGGACTCAATTTAGGTTCATTTCTGTATTAGGTATCATGGATAACAAAAGAAAACTAGAATATTAATCTGACAAAAGTTGTAGATTTTTATCTGAATTTTGAAAGAAACAATACATATAAAGGGTCATCTCATGGATTTCTGAATTTTAGCATTTCCTACTAAAATTTGTCATAATGTTGTTTTATATCTTTAATTAATAATTTATTTATCTCAATCGTTTTTTCTAATTAAAAGTACTTTCAACCTCGCTGACCTAAGAATCTATTATACAGGTTATCGTTATTCCTTACATTCTCTTCTTGTATTTTTAAAAAACCAAATGGCTCAATTTATTATAGTTTTCCCGTATGAAAATTACCACTCTGGGTTGTAAGTTTGTCTTTTAGATCATTTTTGTAAAACTTTATTTAGAAGTCTCTCTTTTCCCTATTGCTTATTTCAAACATTTCCTGAATGTGTGTCCTCTGAAATACACAGTCATTTGCTTATGATTATTGTTCATCATCTTTGCAGAAGGCACCCATCCACCTTCCTCATTGTATTGGAAAGGATGTGCAGAGAATTTTAAGTAGAGCAGACATTCTCTCTCTCTCTCTCTCTTTTTTTTTTTTTTTTGCCTTTTCATATGGGCAAGTCATAATCAGAAGACTGATGAGAATTTTTTCTAATTAAAAGTACTTTCAACCTCGCTGACCTAAGAATCTATTATACAGGTTATCGTTATTCCTTACATTCTCTTCTTGTATTTTTAAAAAACCAAATGGCTCAATTTATTATAGTTTTCCCGTATGAAAATTACCACTCTGGGTTGTAAGTTTGTCTTTTAGATCATTTTTGTAAAACTTATGAGAATTTGTTCTAATCAGCTGAAGAATGCTCTTTGAATAAGGTTTTACAGCAAAATAAAAATAATGGTAAATATATAAAGATTTGGCATAAAACTCCATAGCAAATTTTTATAATAGTAATAGAACGGTAATTCTATAGTTACAGAAGAACTAGTACCTGGGATACTGTCCTTAATGGTGAAAAATTCTGTGATTGGCTGCTGGGTCTTAAAAGCAACCACATGTTATTAGCAGTCTGCTCATGAGCATTTCTAAAAGTTGGAAGCAACACACAGGAAGTTCTGACGGCAGTTCAGGCCAGGATCCTGTGCCTTTCACTTCCTCAAGTCTAGGAGAAACATGAATGGGAATCTGAGACTAGGATTATGGGTTTACTACCTCAGTTTAATAATAGGTTATTATTCTCCAAAGGCTCGCCTGTCCACAGCGAGGATGGAGGTGGGGGTGTGGGTGTGGTACAGTGTGGAGAAACCAGAAATACTACTTAAGGAATGCAAAAAGAAGGCAGGAATTCACACTCTAATATTCAAAATAGATTATGTAAGAAGTCAATTTTCTTACAAGCCAGGTGACTACCCTGAGGGTATATTTTCTAAGTTTTTTTTAATATTCTTTAACTAATCACACTCGAAGCCTAGAGGGATCTCTACTCACTGTGTATTGAAGATACTAATACCACCTAGGGCAGCAAAACCTAGGGACTTTCTATTTTATGGTGAAAGGACGTGGTGATAGGAGAAGGGATGGTCAGGTGTGGGATTGCTAATTCTCTCCAAGGACTTCAGCTCAGAGTAATTTTAAGTGTGTGGAGTTGGGAGGAGGAGAGCAAAAGGTGACCAAAAGATGAGGAAAACTCACTGGACCGGGGCGGGGAGCGTGGACGGAGAATGGGAAGCTCTTGTCCTGAGTCCCCACTTGAGGATCTGGGAAGTGAGTAGCTTGAAGTACTTCTAATTTGAACATGGGTTTTAGTTTTCATAAGGTGCCTTTGTTTCCTGTGTGTACAGAAGGAACCCAGAAGTATGAAAGAGTCTACCTCAAGTGCTTGCAAGAGGGGAAATGGAAAAGGGCTCTTCAGAGAGGCTACAGGACACTCGATCTAGACAGGGGTAGAATTGTGCACAGCCAGACCACAGAGTACTTGGGATGAGCTAAGATCAGGCCAAGTCAGAAAGTGAGGACCACTGGGCTTCAACCAAGCTGAGAGAGGCTTCTACTTCAGATGACTCCAGGCCACAATTGCAGACACAATTGTTGGCTGGTACACAATGCACAAATGGAGAAGGACACCTGGGTAGGATTAAAGGAGCCTGCAAACATCCTATCCAAGAACCTCTTCACCTCTACCATAAGGTTGCAAACACTCAAACACCATCTCGAAGAACTCCTGGATTAGACGTAGTGTTTCAGAGGTAAGAAATACTAAGTAGTATCCAATCAAAGGAACATTTTACCTAACAAGACTAGGCTGTTTAAGATACTACATATCTTCTGTATTGTAGAATTACTTAAATTTGTTATCCAACTGCATATGTGTGTGAGTTAATATATATATATAAATATATGTTGCTATATGTGTTTTAAAACTTTTCTCTTAAAAAATTATAAGAAAATATTTGCCAAGTGGGTAGGTAAAATTCTATCATAAAAATTGGAGGGCTTTTGAGAGAGAAAAGTGTACTATTAATTCTTCAGTATGATGGGAATAAACTAGGACTATCCCATGCCATCTGAGACCCACCCTACAAAAAAGCTGAATTCTGTTTAAGATGAGAATTTTTCTCTGATTGAGTAGGGAGAAAACCTTCACCATGATGTATATATTTGTTTATAAAATGAATATTTTCTTGAGCCTATCATAGCTAAGAGAGTTTACACAAATAAGAATTGAATTGTTCTATTTAAGAAATAAACAGAAATTCAGTGAATGCTAAGTTGGCTAAAATATGGAGAAAAGAAGAGTCTTAAAATAGAAAGAGATCTGAGAGAACAGCAATAATTCAGCACCTAAAAACTGGGGTTGGGTGGAGAGGTCACATGGTAAGTAAGATATTTCCAGTGGATGGATAGTTATAGCTGATACAGATTTTAAACTTCTCCTGAACTTCATCTGTGCTGTCATCTCTGTCCATATTCAGTATGCTCAACCCTTTGTAAAATCTGGAGTGTCCTTTGGATATAGCTTGGGGGAAGGCTAGGAAGGGAATGAAGGCATAGGAACTATCAAGTGAGGAGTGGAGAAGCAAAGCAGCTTGAAAATAATTCATGAAGCCTGAGAAGACCAGGTAGAAACTGAAAAAAAATATATATATTAAAAAAAAAAATTGAAGCGAGACATTAGAGAAAGATGCAACTTGAAGATGCAACCTCATGAATCTAGGAGCTATCTATGAGTGCGTTTGAGTGAGGATGGGTTTCCATTAGTAAGATGAGATGTCCAGCAAATCTACCAAAATAATCAAGAAAAGTTGTTCTGTTAAGCCTAGGAACTTAGAAATAACTAGGCTGTAGGTATCTAGGTTAAAGACATTTAATACTGTTTATACCATTAAGATATAATTTCAGTGATCAGTCAAAAACGTTTACAAATTAGCCATTCTAAACAGACTGTTGTACTCTATGCAGTGAATGTTTTGAACTCACGAACTTCATTAATTCCATAGGAAAAAAAATAAAACAAGAAAAGAAATTCACACTGGTGTTAATGATTATTGAAATGCCTTTTCCTTATCATGAGTTAACTGTAAAGAAATAATACTAATTTATACAAATTGTTTTTATTATTAAAGTAACTATAACTTGCAAACAGTGACAAAGATTTATACCCACTAGTTATTTAAAGTTTATGAAATGCCTTCAGCTCCCTGGAGAAAATGTACTGAATAAGTATAAAATAATAATAAAATAATAATATGCCCAAGGATAAACCATGTTCCTATGTTTTCAAACTGTGAGCATCATGGGCATTTTATAGCACAGGTTGTTTATAAATGAGGCTCCCAGTTGTTCCTGAGAGACTCAGGCAGAAAAAGGGAGTAAACGAAGGATAATAATCCCGATTATAATGGGAGGCTGTTTCTATAGCGATCCAGGGTGAGTCGCATTCTCCCTGGGAGTAAACTGCTCAGTCAGAAGCTCGGACGAAGTACCACGTGGTAAATTACCTCCTTCCAGGTACTAAATGATACTGTGATGCCTTGGAAAAATTAATGGGTGAGTGGTTTACTCTGAGAGCATTTTATTCCCTCTGAGTCAACATAAGATGCTGCCCAATTAAGTTTTGGAGGGCAGAATTTGCCCTAGAAAGAGTAGTTTAAGGTTTAGAGTTATCGAAGCAATATAAAAACTAGTCCCTGATGTAGAATAAAGATAGGACTTCTCACCATGGGTAAGACTTTCATTATCAGCAGAGTGATAACACTTCCCTTGGTGGCCAAATGAAGAAAGGAAAAGGTAGGAGCTACCATTAAAATATGAAATAAATACACTAACTTTTTTTTACATTTATATATAGTCAACCAACTATCTCTTGGTCTTTTCTAAAATATGAGAGTCATTCGGTCTATCACAGTGTCTCAGACAATTGCCATGTCAGGTAAATAAATGTTACTGTTTTCTCTAGAAATATATTCCTATGTTTAGTGGATAATATAACCATAGAGACAACACAGAATTCAAAGAGGCTGGAAGCATTATTGGATTTTGAACTAATTTTTTTAAATAGAGAAGGCCAAAATGCCATTTTGTTCAGTTTTATCTAATTATCTCTGAAGCTCTGTTCTACAATCGGTTAAATTAAATTAACAAAATTAAATAATGAATTTTTGAGAAGAATTTTCTTTAAAAAAACTGATAATATTGTGGCTATTTAGATAAAATAGAATACCTTATTATGTAGTAAAAATGCTTAAAGTGTCTTTAAATCTAGTATAAGTATAAATTATCAAGTAAGTATTCAAGCAATAATTATTTTGAATTGACTTAGTAAGAGATGTTAATGTTATCAATCATGATTTTCTGAGAAATAGTGGATCTTTTACTCTAATATTTTAATTATTTATTAAAAAGCATCTATGAAATAAAGTGATATATATGTAAATTTTTTTTTTTTTTTTTGTAAAGCTGAGGTTCTAGAGGTGGAAGCTCCTAAAAGAGCTCTCTCTGACTTCGGTCTTCCCTACTCCTCTAATGCAGCCTTTCTTCACAACTGTCAAAGTGCACTTCAAAGATAAAAAAATCTGATCATGAAACCTGTAGATATGGAAATATATGGAAATAAATATAAGTGCATACATTTGTTTTTACTAAAATGATGACCGAGATATAAATGAGACTCCTTAGATCCACCTCCTGTCACAGCTCCTGAAGAGCTGTGTAGTTATCCCTGTGACCTTTAGATTTCTCATCTGTAAGATGGGAATGATAATCACATCTACTTCATGCAGTCAGCCCAATGATTAAGATGTTTTAATTAATTTAAAGCACTTAGCACATTGCCTAGCAAAGACAATCCTCAATAAATCTTAGATATTATATTACTATTGCCATTATAATTATTATATTAGTTTTGTGATTAGTACTGGTCAATGTCGTGGAGGGTGTAAATAACATCGAACATATAGTTTTTGCTATTTGAAGAAATTACTTGTAATGTGGGAGAATATATTAACAAAATAAGCAGGAAATGATGATATATTGTTATATATAAGATAATGTGATATAGATAATAAATACCATCGGCAAAGCATTTGATAGTTTTATCAGAGTCAATATACAGTTCTCGCTTTTGTCATTGAGCACCTCTTATCAAAGGATAACCGAAGAAAAATTATCTAGATCACATTTGTAGGGAGAGGAGGTGAAACCAGCAGAAATGAAAATTAAGATGTAAAAAAGAGAAGTAATTTCTAGGCCAGTTATAGTGAATGTGAGGAAGAGAAACAACTGGCAGAATTAATCTATTAAATGAGAAGTTCCATTGTTCTTTAACGACTGAAACAAAGAAAGCAGTAATAAATATACTCCTGAATTTTGCCACAGCAGGGCTTTTGTCAATAGCGTAGGCAATGATGTTTATGCTTAGGCTTTGTGCTCCTGGACCAGCTCTGCTCTGCCTCCCATACTCCAACACAATTATGTTTCTTCACTTGTTCCCACAAAGAATTCACCTGCAACAAGATTTTCATGGGATTTATAGATTTTTACTCGACCTGTCTTTGAAACGGTGATCTTGAGCAACGTTCAAGTCTAATTTGTAATTCATTTCTCCTGAGGACATTGTGCTGCTTCCCGAAGTATGAGGTAGACTTTTCAGACCCTGCTCACCAGTAGAGTTCTGCTGTCTGTCCTTCCACCTTCAGTCAGGTAACCTAAGACATTCCCAACAGTGGAAAATGAGAGCTGTTCTCAACTCCTTATCGGGCCAAAATCGGCGATACTCGTCCTCAAGACTATTTGAGCTCCCCT
>NW_006442103.1:3965975-3994653 GCF_000325575.1 Pteropus alecto | reverse complement strand
ATTGGAATTAATCCTATTCCAATTAAGCTCTTTTCTCTCTTTTCATTTCTATTTCCAAATGTACTATTAAAAAAGTGTTTCAAAGGCAAGTAGAAATGAAATCTGAATTTCAAGGTGTTCTTTTCATCTCTCCTACTCCTAAGAATGATCCCAGCCCCGCTGGAATCCTGGTGTAGCTGAGCCCCTTGCGATTTTAATGCTCCTAGTATTTCTGGCAGCTGGAATGAAATAATTCAACTCTTAATTAGGCCTTTGTTCACATGTTAACCTCTCTTCTTGCTCAACTCCTTTTGTTCTCACAGTATAATTCCGCGTTGCCGATGTGCTGTTTCTCTGTCAAGCAGGAGGAGATAACTCCAAGGTTTCAAGGCTATGATGGCCGCTGGTGCTTGGGAGTCTGGTGCGAAAAAGCGTTATCTGTGACTGAAGAAACACAGACTTCTCTCTCTCTGTTCCCTGGAAGGCCTCCTCCCCTCCTCCCCTATAAAACTCTTCTGCTGGGTCTGGAACTTTGGAGCTGGTCTTTGGACATCAGTCCGCCACCTTCCCAGGGTGCCGGCTTCCTGAACAAAGCAACCTTCCCTCTCCACCCAACACTTGTCTCTCGAGTACTGGCTTTCAAGTGGTGAACATCCAAACCTGGGTTTTTTTGATACTGCTGGCTCTTAAATTCTGAGAATCTTGTGTAATCATTTGAGAAGATTGATTCTCAAATTCTCCATCTTTCTTTCTCTCTTTCTTTCTCTTTCTTTCCCTTCCTTCCTTCCTTCCTTCCTTCCTTCCTTCCTTCCTTCCTTCTTCCTTCCTATTATTGTGAATATTTCGTCCAATTCTGTGTTGTGTTCTATTTTATCATATAAACTTTTGAAAATAAGTTTTCAATTTTGGTAAACTCCCATTTATTATTCTTAATAACTCATTTTGTCTTAAAAATAATTTATCTATTCTGTCACAATTTTTAAAATATTTTTTCTAAACTTTAATATTATCATTTACATTTATTTTTTAACATTTTATTTATCATTTTATTTAACACTTTATGTATTCCCCCGCTCCCCTTTCCACCCTTACCCCAGGTAACCACTAGTCCATTGTCCATGTCCATAAGTATCTGTTTGTCCTGTTCATTTATTGCTTTTAGATTTAAATCCCAAATATAAGTGATATTATGTGATTTCCAAACTTTTCTGTCTGGCTTATTTCATTTAGTATGATTATTTCAAGGTCTATCTATGTTGCTGCAAATGGTAGTATTTCATCTCTTCTTAGAGATGAGTAATATTCTATTGTATATATGTACTACAGATTCTTTAGCCAATCATCTGTCGTAGGACACTTTGGTTACTTCCATGTCCTGACCACTGTAAATAATGCTTTTATGAACATCAGTGGGGAAATATCTTATTGAATATGAGTTTTCATGTCTTTGAGGTAAATATTCAGTAGAGGGATTGCTGGATTATATGCTAGATCAATTTTTAGTTTTTTGAGGAACCTCCATTCTGTTTCCTATAGTGGCTGTACCAACTTGCAGTCCCACCAGCAGTGGATGAGGGTTCCTACTTCTCCACATCCTCTCCAGCATTTGTTATCACTTGTCCTGTTGATTATAGCTATTCTAACAGGTGTGAGATGGTATCTCATTGTGGTTTTGATTTGCATTTCCCTGATAGCTAGCAATGTTGAGCATCTTTTCATATATTCCATCATCTTTTTACGCCAAAATCCAGGGGTAGAAATGGCGAATGATCAAATTCTTTCTTATTCTCTACCTGACCACGTGATACATCCCTAAGTCCTTCAGCCAGAGGCCACTCGGTGCATAGCCAACATTGCATAAACAGCCTCTTTGAGCCCATGATTCTCCTGTTTTCTTCACCACCCATTATGGGAAAGTTGTGTACAAGGAAGGCCTTTAATGAGAATATGTGGACAAAACTTCTTAGCAACCACAACTTAAAAATACTTGGTATTTGAGGAAGTTGTTCTATGCACAATCTCAAAAACTGGAATGCTATTACTTTTGAATAATTCCAAGTGAATTACATGTGAGAGGCAGAGAAAATTATATTCACCATAATTTCTTCCAGGAACACTAAATTTTTCGGAAGAAAACTATCACAAGCTCCCTTGGGACTTGGGTGCAGCTTCCAAAGTTCAGTCCCAAAGAGCTTCTGTGATGTGTAGGGTGTTACCCCCCTAGAGATAAGGGGCAAAAGCTTTTGTAGTTCTAAGGTAAGAACAAGGAAGAGAGAAGAATGGGGGGCTAGAGCTGATAAAACAGGCCAATGTGTGATACAGGTACACACAGTGCCATTGCATGCCGTGAGCTCTTTTTGCCTCTCTAATCATTAGCAGAGTTTTAAAAATTATGAAATGCAAAATATGAAGATTTCTTTCTTTTGTGAGAGAAGATGCTCTGAAGAGGGAGACTGCAATTTCCAGAAAGTCTTGGTCCAAACAGACATATTCATGAGACAATAGGTACTCGATATATGGGTCATATATTCAGTTTTGAAAATGAACTCTTTGGAAATATTGAAAAATGTATTAAATTCTAAAATTTATTATGCACTGTTATTTAGGGGCTGCTATCTTGCAGTAGACAGGCCTGGATTTGAATCTAGATTCCACTTCTTACCAGTAATGGTTCTCTTTGAACTTCTGTTTGTAGGATTTTAAATAGATAGCATATGTGGAGTATAGTCCCAGATAAACATTCAATAAACAATACCCATGATGATGATGATGATGATGATGATGATGATGATGATGAAGGAGAAGAAGACGCTGTTGCTTAGCCCAGCAGTTAACAGGCTGTGGGCTCCAAAGTTAGAACTACGCACTAGCACAATAATTATTAGCATTAGTATAGCATAGTATTATTTAAATATTAAGCAAAGGATTTTATGTTGACATATGTTCATATAAAGGAAGATAAAAAGTGAGTGTGAGTATGAGTGAACAAAGACATAATTTTTCATATTTTTAAATTAGCAAACAGCAGTACTAGAAACAAAAGTCATATTAGAAGCAGAAGCCATAATCGCAGCACTCTGTGTCCATTTCCAGAAAGATATATTGGAGTCATTAGGAAACAGAGATCAGAAGACAATGTGCACCATAAACGACTTCTCCTAAAATAGCTTTACTTGTTCATAATGAACATTGCCATGGGTTTTCTGGTAAATACAAGCTTGGACTATTATCAGAAATCAGACCATTTTAATTTGATGACTCAGGGACACTGTAGGTAAACCTTCCATAGGGACTTCTGACCCTCTAGAAGAAGTATAAATATGGATTGTTCTGGAGTGGCATACAAATAAAACCCCGGTATTCTTTGGGAGATGCGTTTTTACAAATTATCAAGAGAGAAGAAAATTTTGCTGTTTAAAGACGACTTCCTATCAGACGCCATACTTCAAGGACTCTATAGTTAAGAATTAAGGCAAATGAAGCTGTTTGACACAAGCAGCAGTTTACCTGTAAATACCACTTACGACAGAGACCATCACCTCTCTGAGAGAATACTTTCTGCCAAAATCTTAATTAGTTACTGAGATCGTTCAAAGAAGTAAATGTCTTAAATGTTTCACTATTAAGGTGAATGTTCAGTTTCATTATTTCTATCGACACTAAGCAAGGGCCGGTTGTGACGGTTGGCGTCATTAAGCATTGATCTGCTTTAGAGCTCTGTGAATAAGATATAAAGAAACCCTCCTTTGTTTTTCTCCAGTACTTCCTTCTTAATTACTGGCATAATATATACATATTTTTTATTTTCCTTCCATTCTTACATGTGTTCATTGGAAATATACATTCCTCATATTTTAGGTATAAGTAATTAGGTCTACCTGTGAAAATAAAGTTGCAATTTTTTTTCTTATTTTCTTGACTAATGCAGTTTCTATTATATTCAAATTTCCACTGTATCTTTTTTTTTGTTTTTGCTATATTCTAGCTTTCCCCTCTATTTCTGTCTGAAAATTCTAACACAGAATTTCATGCCAGAAAATATTTTTTTTTTCTCCTGAAACCTGAAAGAAATCATTTCAAGTTTCAAGACTGTGAAAATCGACCATGCCTGACTTTTTCTAAAATGACTTGTAATGCTTTTTGCCAGGCAGATTCTAGGACCAGTTAGTTTATGTTCAAAACTTACAGATGGTTCTTATAGAAGACTAGCCAGTAGGATATTTTTCAAGAATGTCAAGATCAAAAACTATAATTAAAGGTTATTTTGGGAAAAGCCTGCATCCCCATCAAACTCCACAGGGGAAAAAAAGAAGAAGAAATGATTTTGTGACAAAGTAATTGCTGACAAAAATATTGTAACCCAATATGTCATTTGAAAACAATTGAATTTCTGGTCTTTTCATTGTGAAACCTTAGCTTTCAAAGTGATGGCTAGGGTTATAGTGTGTAATGCTGACTTTTCCTTAAGATCACAGGTTATTTCACAGCTGTCATAGTTACGTAGCCGTCTTCTCCTGTCACCAGTTACCGGAGCTCATCCTTGCTAGTTGATATCTTTATGCCAAACTCTCATAACATTTAATCACCACAAGGTCAAGGTCACGTGATGGTAGGCCTGTAATGAAGTTTTTACTTTTTAGCAATGTACAACTGAACATTTAATGATTTGAGGCAAAAGCAGGAATATAATATATATAGTTGAATTTCCATGCATCACTGCGTGTAGCAGTGAAGTAAATATCGGGGTGAAGTAATAGAGTAGTTAAATGGATGGGCTAGTGGTTTAAAGAAGGGAGTTAATATTTATGATTAAAATTGCATGTATCATTGCCAAAGGCTGTGGAAATATGTCAATTGCATGCTTATGTCTGTTTCAGTGCCAGAGAAGGAACATTTAAAATTTAATTACAATTGCTCTGTTTCTTGGATAAAATGAAGTCCTTACTCTAAAGTCTTGCTAACAATAAATGAATTCCATGGATATCTGTTTTTTGAAAATTATCAATTTTAATTATACATATACTTTATATATTAACTGATAAATAAGTTCTCATCTCTTTTTTTTAATTTAAAAACTATCAACCAACCTAATGTTGAATACTTCTCTAGAGGTTCACCTTTTTTTTTTTTCACTAATTCTGTAAATTCTAGACAACAATTCTATGACCATAAAGTAGTTAATTAATATTTGAATTAATAATTGTAGTTCAGTTTATATTCCTTGATAAATAGGATGAATTTATAATATCCTATTGCTGGAAAAAATGGCAAAGCATATTTTCAGTATTATTTACTTATAGGTTTAGGTTCTTTTGTGACTAATAAGCATGTATAACCTTGAATTGTAACATGCAAAATGTTCACAAGACAGACAACTCATTGAGATTGATGAAGAATATGTGATTCCCTTGTACTAAGAATACATCTAATTTTTATGTAAATGACTACTATAGAGAACACTTTTAAAAAGTATCCCCAACATTCATATTCCTTACATTTCAGAAGTCCTGCTTTTTATCAGGCATTTGAAATGAAAACAGTAGACTTCCAAACAAAGACTAGTTTGCAACCCTGGAACAATATTTTTAAAAACCATTTAATGTATAATGTACTTGTCTGAGAATTCTTGTTTTCTTAAATTTTCTTTTTAAAGAGACTGTGAATTCACCACAACATAAAACTCTCAAATGCAAAGCTTTTTAAAATAATGCTGTCTTGGCTAGGGAAGACCTAAGATAGACTAATTTTCTAGTTATTAAACAAAACACACACAAACACAGAGCCTTTGTCCAGATACTCGTTCAATATTACACTTCTGTTATAACATTCAATGTTATGTTATGAAAGAGATGAATAGGGTATCCTCTGAATACTTGGTCAGCACTCAACAAGTACTACGGCATAATGACAAGTGCTGAACCCAATTTGGAACCGTGGGGGGAAATCTAAATGGTCCCAAATGCCAGTATTCTATGTGTTCATTCCATTTGTGGAGGAGCTGCAATTCCAGATTTTTTCGTTCATAAAATAATTCAAATTATTCTCTTCTATTTTTAACTTCTTGATGGGCTGAAGAGATTTTCACACTGCAGATTACAGCCACGGCTTTCACCAAGCTGAAAAACCAGCTTTAACATGAGGAGCCACACAAGACCAAACTTGATGAGAAACGGAGGGTGTTGCTATGGCAATTCCATTCGTTGCAACTTTTCTCTGTTGGCTTCTCTCTGACATTACATTCTAAAAAGAATCATATGAAAAGGTGTGGTGGCTGTGAAGACAAACGCAAGGCCAAGAAGATGGAACTTTCTCATCTTTTCTTTCTCCAAAAGAGAGAAGGTGTCATCACATAGTGATGCCGCCCCAATGTAGTTGGAGGGCTGGCTGAGGAGGTGTCATTCTGAGATTTCATTGAAACCCTGGGATGTATTTCTTTTTGGCTTAAGTGGAAAATCGGCAATTCCAGGGCTATGAGCAAAATTATGACACGAAAAAGGATACTCAGACTAAACAGAAAGATGACGAGGCCTTGGCTCCTGAGAGAACGAAGGTCTGTTTTGTTGTGGTGGTGGCTGTATCATTTTGTTTTATTTTTAGCAGAAGTTCGATATATTGAAATGCTATTTAAATCTAGGCATCAACAGTGAATGAGTCCCAGATCTGAATATGAATAGAGAGGTTTATTAATTCACCTAATGTTATTTCTTTTTGAATAGACTTCTTTTCTGAGGTTTAACCAACCCACTGGTTATAACAACAACCTTAATCAGAATCTCATAGCAGGCATTATGTCAAGCTCTTTTTCCTGATTAATATCGTATCACTTAAACTTGTCACAAATTACCCTATCAGGGAGATACTATTATCAACTCCATTTTACACATGAAGGAAGGGAGACTCGGAGAGAAAAATATAACGGGGCCAAGGTCAATTATATAGAAAAAAAGGAAATCTAGAAGCTGAGCCCAGAACCAGCTTAATGTGTTATTAAACAGAACTGTGTCCCAATTTGACATGTTGGAGTGGATGGGAATTCTTAAGCAACTCCCTACATGTAGGAAAATTTGCAGTTTCGACATGACTGTGAAAACATCCTTTTCCAAATTACACAATATAACCAATCAGGTAAGATGAGGGAGGTGATGAATCAGAGAATCTTGTGCCTTAAAAAGAATCCATTTTGAGGTTTTAATTCAATAACGATCATTTGCTGAGCTCCTAGCATATGATCTAAGCATAAAAAGACTTCTAAGACACCACTTCTTGCTTCAGAATTTACCAGTCACCAAGAGAACGGTCAGCAGGTTTGGTGGGGGTCTACCTATTGAAGAGCAAGCATAAGTATATTTTGCTATAAGACAGAGGTTTTGAATTAGCGGCCTGATGGTGATGTGGCCCTCATACATGTTTAATTTGTCAAAATCCAATGTGGTTTTGAACATTTTTATTCAAGGACCACATTTAAAAATTGAGAGATTTCACACAAAATCTGAATCTTCTCTTTTAAAAAATCTAAATATTGGTGAACACAAAGTTTACATTCCCTTTTGGCAATTATTGGCTGGAGCTACCAGAAGTTTCCACTTTAGTAGTGGTGTGTATTTTCTTGTTTTCCAGATTCCCTGTCCTTACTGGATAGGGAATGTCTGCCCACAATGGGTTTAGTGACAATCGTCATTCATAGAAAGCTTGTGTTTTTGTTTTTCTTATTCTTGTTTATAATATGTTAGTTTCCTGGTCCCCATAGACTTTTGAGGTTGTCACTTTTGCTGTAAGGACACCAAAAAGCATTTGAGACACAGACTAATCATAGGTAAGAACACAAAGAATATCGTTCAGGAAGCAGCAGAATATTAATTACTTTCTATCTGCATCTGTGATATTCTGTGGATATATTAGAGTAGCTAAAAAAGAGATCTTGAATATGAATTGAAGTTGCCACTACTATTGAGTTTTTCAGAGGTATGATTTATTGCAAAATGATTTTGATTTATGTAAACCTGGAGAGGATACAGGTCATTGAGATGCTCAAATGTGAGTTCGATGTGTAAACATTTGCAGCTAAGCAGGCACAATTTATGTGCAAAGATTTGAATTGCGGAGTTATACTAAGTAGAGAAAATAAAATAGAGGGCTGGAATAAAGGAGTGAGAGGGAGAGGGAGAGGAGGAGGGAGAGACTTTAAGAGGTATGAGGTCATAGTAACTCCTCATACGCTTAGGCATGGCTCAGAGGCCTGCCGCTTTCTAGCCATTCATCCAGTAGCTTCTGATGAAATGGACCACAAGCTTTCTTCTTGGCTCTTGATTTGATCTCAGCCTGGAATGACTTTTTGTCTCTGTAAACCTTTAATTCATCTGACTTTTCTCTTAGTTACATTTTAACACCTGGTGCAGGAGACTTACTTTCCCCTAAACTTTTCTGTTGCCATTTAGGAGAAGAAAGTAATTTCTTCCTTTTTGCTACAAATACCTTATATAAGCTTCATTTATTAGACTTATTACACCTCACTGATGTTATGAACTTACACTCCTGTCTTCCACAGTAGACTATGAGTCCTTGGGGACGGGCCCATGTTTTTACTTATTTACGGCTCCCAGCATGGGGCCGTAAATATTTGTTGAAGGAATGAATAAATCCATCCTTAAAATGGAGACTGATTAAAGTATGTTTTAAAAATTTCTTGACCTACTGACTAAGTAAGGAGCCTACATTTCACTCAAATAATTAATTTAAACTAAAAAGCTTCTGCACATTAAAAGAAACCATCAATAAGACAAAGAAGCAACCAACTAAATGGGAGAAGATATTTGCAAACAAAGCCTTTGATAAGGGGCTAATATCCGAAATATACAAAAAACTCATATAATTCAACAATAAAAAAAATCCAGTTAAAAAATGGGTAGAGGACCTGAACAGATACTTCTCCCAAGAAGCATTTAACAAAGCTCAACTTCAGTAGCTATTAGGAAAATGCAAATCAAAGCCACAATGAGATAACACTTCATACCTGTAAGAATGGCTATTATCAACGAGACAAGTAATAACAAATGCTGGAGAAGTTGTGGAGAAAAAGGAACCCTCATATACAGTTGGTGGGAATGTAAATTGGTGCAGCCACTATGGAAAACAGTAGGGAGTGCACTCAAAAAATTAAGAATAGAATTACCATATGACCCAGCATCGTTCTTCTGGGTATCTTCCCCCCAAATTTGAAAAGATTTATCCATAAAGATATATGCATCCCTATGTTCATTGCACCATTATTTATGGTGGCCAAGAAATGGAAACAACTGAAGTGCACTTCTATAGATGATTGGATAAAGAAGATGTGGTACATATATATATAATAGAATATTAGCCATAAGAAAAGATGAAATACTTCCATTTGCAATAACATGAATAGATCTTGAGATTATCATGCTAAGTGAAATAAGTCAAGCAGAAATCATTGAAAACTATATGGGATATAAAATTGAAAGCAACAAACAAGACAAACAAACAGATTCATGGACACTGACAACAGTTTAGTGGTTACCAGAGGGAAGCAGGGAGGTTGATAAGGGTCAAGGGGTTAAATATATGGTGACAGAAGGAGATTTGACTTTTGGTGATGAATACACAATGCACTATACGTATGATATATTATTGAATAGTACACTTGAAACTCATGTAATTTTTTAAATGAATGTCACCCCAATAAATTTAATAAAAATAGCTAGTTTCTATATGCGATTATTAATTCAATTGACAAAAACCATGATGATATTCTGAAATTATATGTGCTTATACATGTATATATCCATATCTATATAGCTATGTCTATAATTAGTTGAACATGTTCTTCATCTGGGGCACTAAATTAGTCACTCTGGAGAGCATCTGAATGAAATTAATTACATAATTAAATAAGCATTTAATTTCATTATAAAATTTATCAAATATACTCCCTATCCAGCCACCAACCACAATTACCACATTCTTTTCAAAAATGTCATCATTAACATATTAACCAAGACAAGAAAACAACTATAAGTCTTCTATATAGCACCTGGGATATATTTTTCACTTTACTGAAATATAATGAAGAAAAGTACACATAAGGGTACAGTTCAACTGAACTCACTTGTATAATTACCTCCCACGTCAAAAATACAATATAATCACCAGCTCCCTCAAACCCCTATTTCCTCTTGCAAGGTTAATCCCATCCCAGACTTCTAAAAGCAAGGATTCATTTTTGCCTGTTTTTAATAATTGGAATATTTAATAATTGGAATACATTTAAAATATTGCTTACATAATGCATACTTTATGCCTACATAAAAAACATATTCTTGACTCTGCAGAGTTACAAAGATAAAAGAGACATGATCTTGACATTCTGGAAGTTAGATAGAGGAGTTAATGCCTAACCAAATACCTGTGGATGCATAGTAGTACATAGCAGAGTCTTACAAAGGGAAGCTCTCATCTGGCTTCATACAAAATATGGAATCACTATGGAGGTTTCCATAAAGGCATGATTTTAATAATAGGTTTCTTTCAGGTTGGCATAAACAAAGCTATATCTCCATTACTGTGGCAAATTTATCTCATGGATTGATTTAGATCTTCATCTCTCAAATGGAAGCCTTGTATTAAAGATAGACTGAACACATTAAAGATGGAATGAAGGAGAAAAGTTAGGCAGTGGCCATGATGCAAAACATTTTTTTAACCATTTGGGTTACTCTTTGGAGGAAGAGCTATTAATTAACTGCAGTGGCAATTGGTGTCCAGAAAAGTGTGTTGGAGGGCCCAGTTTTAAAGCTACTCTTACAGATGGATGAGACATCAAACAAAGCCAGAATAAAAGTTCACCTAGGGAACAATTTTCTGTGGGCTACAGTTTACCTGGGGTTCAGCTTCCAAGTAAAAAGATTTCTAGGTTTCAGAGCAGGCAGAGTGGGTCAACAATTGTCTCTGAGAGGCTAAACAATGAGGAGTATGAACTGGTGAGTATGATGCATTGTTTTATAAATGACTTCTTTATGCACCAAAGAAAAAGTAAAGCCCTTTGTCACTCTATTAAACAGTCGTCTGCCCTAAAATCAGCTTAATCTCCTGAACTACTGGGCCTCATCATCCAGAGCCTTGTATTTCGAGCCGTCTCATTAGGTGATATTTTCTATCACAAGCTACTTCTTTCTACAGTTGGCCATTCCTGACCCTCCTCTGGAATCAGTCCAGGAAACCATTTGTTTGTCTGTTCTCTCTCCATCACCAAAACAATTCTATTCTCAAGAAACTGCTCCCTCACATAAAATTGAATGCTGAGAGGTTATGTTATTGTTGCACGATGTTCCAAGAACAGTAGAATTTTGCTATCACTGTGCACTCATTTTGATTTCAAAAAAGCAACAGTCTTAATCACATCTAAACTTCAAAGGACTCATGTTCCCAGAGTCACAGTGGAGGAGAGGTCTGGTCAGGATGGAGATTTGGTGCTTTAGGACTAGCCTCCCTAGGGCACAATAAGGAAAGAGCTCAAGCACTCAAGTTACATAATATGATGACATTAACATGATGGCACAAAGCAAACAAACCTCTTCTCCCTCGAGTCCTGGAAATGAATGTTCCCTCAGCATATGAGAGAAAGTGCTTCCTCTCTGCCTTTTTGGATAATCTTTCCCAAGATTTGCTTGAGGGCGGATTGCTTTCTCCAAGCCCCAAATCATGTAAACACTAGTTTTTGGATTCATTGGAAGCACATGTTGAAAATAAACTCACTTTACCATCTTAATTATGGAAATCAAACAAAAAAAACTATATATTTATGTAGTTTTAGAGAAAGAAATACACCCCTAGTATAGAAAGAAGAAATAAAATAAAATATAACCAGTGTTTCTTCTTTCTGGGTCAGTAGAATATATCAACACAAATTTTGTTCTTAAGCTCATCTATAATTTTCCGATGTTATGTCAAGCAATATTACTTCTACAGCCAGAAGGGAAACCAAAACTGTTATTTTTAAAAAGTAAACCAGTGAATTAATTATTCAAGATTCGGATTCGAACTCTGGGGAATGATCAGTGGTGTGTACCCTATTAAAACGAGTGTCAAGGCTGAGGTGTTTCTACAGGGGCAGGGTGAGGTGCAGTTCTTTGCTCTGCATCCCCACAGCCACTGTACTGAGTACAGCACACTGGGCTTACATAGATCTGCATATTGATTTATATGTGTTTCCTATTGGTCTTTGACCACCTTGAGATAAACACGTAACCCTCGTAAAGTACTTGATATTAATCAATACGTATTCATTGAATGAATGATTGGAATGAATGAATGAATGAATTGAAAGCAATAACTGAAATCCCCAAAAACCACATGTGAGTTTTTCTAAATGTTCTTTAATCTGTTCTCTTTAAACAATTTCAGTTGCCACCATTTATATTCAAAGTTTGCTTCAGAAATATAAGAACAGAGTCAAAGTGAGAATGGTTTTTGATTTCTTTATTCCTTCCCAGGAATGCACATTATCTATTTTTAAATTCTATTGTATCTACCCAAAACAGAAGTGTTTAATAAAGTTTGAAGTAACTTTTGCTGTAGGAAAATGTGGACTATTTAATTAAAAATATAGATTAGATGACAGAAATTATACTTGGGAAAATTTATAAAATCTAATCCATCAATCTTATGATATCAAAGTAGCCATGGTTAGTGTAAATGGGAAAAAAAAAAAACCCTCATTTGATCATAAATTATTATTTTGAACCAAGAACCAATGAGGTAATGATCTAAAATTAGCCAAGTTTTGAACAAAATATTAGTGTTTTACATAGATAATTCAATTATGAAGTCATCAAGAAACAGAAAAAAACAGACAGATTAATAAAAGTAATATAAAAATTTCCATGATATTATATATTAGCATAGAATAATACATAAAATTTTCACTTTTTAAAATTTATTCATCCATTTCCTTATAGTAAAAGATAGCATTAACAGTTATATGTTAATATTTCAGGAATAAAACAACACCAGGAAGAAGTAATTGAGCAGCATAACAATATTTTATGAAGATGTCATTATTTTAGAAAGTGTTCCTGGTACTGATCTTATTTTCCAAGTAGTCCATGACTCAAAAATAGGTCAAGATGACTTCTATAAAGTCCTTTAGATTCCTGGTTCCTTAGTAGCCGGTGTCCCTGTTAAAGCATCAGGAATGTAGTTTGCCTCTTGTGAGTGCAAAGCAATAGATTGTGATACTTATTTGCTGAGTAGTATTTACCAGAGGTACAAATATGGAGAGGAATATTCCAAGGAAAGTGGATATTTTCATAGAAATCAGGGGAATTCCATTCACCTACAGTGAAAGTGAAAAATTGACTTCTACAGTGTTGGCCTCTACTCGTTACTAAAATACCCATGAAAAACAAAAGAAAGAATGGACAGTGAAGTCACAGGTATCATTTATTTTCTCTTAATTGTACATCTGCCCTATGAAGAACTTTATTAGGAACCTGTTCTCCAGGATTGAACGTAAATTATCCTACTCGTGTAGGTAGGGGACTCTCTCAATTTCTGGACTCTTCACATGATAAATGAGCATGAACCTCTCTGTGACATATCTATTATCAGATTGAACTGTTATTTAAATCTTGCACTGGCATTTAATTTCTCACTTATGTATGTTTTATCTCTTCAACTGAATTGTAAGGTTTGGGAAGGTCGTAGAACATGCGTCTCATCTTCTATTCCAGCACAGTGACTTTCATAGTCTTTGGTAGGTACTCAATAAATATTGATGGATAGAATAAGATTCAGCTGAAAATACCAAACCTTGGCCTTGCCTATCAGCTGCCAGTTCAATTCCATGACTTTCAAATTTAATTTTGAGTGAGTACAAAGTACTCACGTATTCTGCAAAATGAAAAACTGTGCATATTAGAAAGAATCTATCTTCTGGTGACATCGAAATTCTAGATTTCCTTTCTCTCTGAAAGGCCCAAATACTTTGCACACTTCTGCTGCATCAATTTACAAGTATCGTGATTTAGAAACTCAGCATTTCAAATAAACACACCCTGCAAATGTATTTTAAGTTACGACATTTCTACTTATGACAGGTTTTATATACTACAGAGAATTAGTCAATTTTAGAAGTAAATTATAAACCAATCAGTGTAAATATTATATCTTGAAACACCAAAATCTCCTAATTTTGAATTAATATTCAATAAAAATTACATGCAGAACATAGAAGGAATTTTTACTTAATTTGTTTGTACCATATAGGTAAAAAAAGTAAAGGCTTGCATAGTATTAGGGCAGGGCAAAGTATTTTCTATTTAGTAAGAAAAAATAAGTCTGATTTGAATAACAGTCAAATTTGCTAAACCTACACATGACTTCAATTTGACAAATTGCATTAATAACAAAATATTTTCTTAATAATGTGGAGGAATATTCAGGCAAGAACTTCCAGTCTAACATAGCAATATAGCCTTGTGTCATAGTTCACATGTCCATACCAGTTTAGATATTTCTTTCCAGCATGACTTGAAACAACATAAACAGATAGGAAAAGGTATATTGTGTCCAAAGGGTGAGAAATTTAGTAGCATCTGTTTTTACATTATTACTTTAACATTTTCAAACCAAATAATACAATACTATTAAAGATATCAAATTGGCATAAAACATTCATTTAGAGGCACTGGAATATGAACCTAAAACTAGATACTTGAAAAATTTGAAAAAATAGGAACCTTATACTCATCAACAGCCTTAATGTGCCTTTCTCCACCTCTTTTTCTGAAACCAAAAAGCTTTAAAACAACATCCTACCTTTGAGTAGTATCAAAGCACAATGCCAACAGGATGAGCATGTAGGTACTAATAGTTGCTTAAATAATAAATAAAATTATGTGATAGATATCATACAGTGGTTTTAAAAATTACTGCTCATATTTATTTCGTGAGGGGGCTGCTCCCCGCTGAAAAGCCTGATCTTTGTGTCTTTTTTAATTAATGTAGCTCTTTCCACATTTTTCAATAAAAATGCAGAGAATCAGCAAAATAATGTACTATATTACATCATGTGTCTCCAGGATTTGATTATTTGGAAAAAAATTAAAGCTAAATGGCTTTGGTAAAACAGAAATTTAATACCTAAAATGAATGACATTTTGTGCTTTTTAAAAAGATGATAGTCTTTTGAAAAATTCTGTTTTAAAAGAGATATATTTTATATACAAATATATAAATAAGGCACCTGAAAAATTACAAAACTCTGGAAATAAGACAAGACCTGCATATACTGCCACTGTTTTGGTGTTGTTTGTTGTTGTTATTGCTGACGTAACCACTATTCATTTAGATTTAAAGACTAGAATTCTGCTCAATAATCTTTCAGCTTCAACTTCTTCTTCATAATAGCTATACATATAGTAGCATCTACCTTATTCTCTGTTATTCCTCCTTGATATCTTAAGAAAAGAAAAATTACCTTAAAATTAATTTTCTTTCTGTAAGCATAAAAAGTTCTCACTTCCTTTACTGTGCTGGAAAAAAATGAATTGAAATGATGGCCTGAATTACAAAAAAAATATTCAAATTGCTTTAGTTTCAGGAAATTGAAAAAGACAAAGCATATTTTCATTTACTGTTAGCTCATTTTAAATAAGCTCCTTCAGAAATCTTGACAACAACTTCTCTGACCAGTGTCCACTAGATGACACTGTTGTATAAGCACAATAATGAGAGGCTGTAGCTTTGACAATAACTAATTTATCATATATATATTTAGATATTGTCAATGTCTCTCTTTCAAGATGAAACTGGCTTAGCATTTTTAATTGGATATGGCTGATAACTACAACTTCATATAATTAGAGAAAAGTTACCTCAAAGGTTAAAATGTAGGAAAAAAAGAAACATATCTATATCACAGCATCTATATTTTTACAATAGAAAGATCTTTCAAAATCTGTATTTTTCACAGTTAAAATAGACTTCATTATGAACTTTAAATTGTGCCATTTTAAATCGAGTGACAATAATTGTACTGATAATATTGGTTTTCAAGTAGCGTTTTGTGTCAGTGATCTTTTTTTCCTGTCTCTCTCCCTTCCCTGTGTCCTCGTCCTCCCTCCCTTCTTGTCTTTCCAATTCTTTTTTCTTCTCTCCTTGATTCTAGATCAGGAGCCATTCCAGTGCAGTGCCAAAATCAGGGGAAGAAGCGGTGGTTTCAACAGCCTCCGTGCCACACTGTTGCCAAGCCGGGAAACTTTAGCTTTAGAAAAAGCAGAGTGTAACAGACACAGTCACCGTGCTCTTGGGTAGAGAGAGCCCTCAAAGGAAACTTCGATTACCTGGAATTCTGCATAAACCTCTGAACATAGAGAATTTCCTATAAAATCCAGTGTTTGGAGATGTCATCTAGATTACTGAAATGTCCCCTGATCTTAGGATTTCTTAATAACATGCATATATTGATGCTCAAAATCACTATTTCATTGTGCTTATTTGCTGTGACTTCAATTTAATAAGCATGTTGACATAAAAGCATTCATGCTCCTAATGTCACCTACACTGATCCCATGCTGTTCACCTGGAAAATCTCAGAGGAGGAGCCAGGCCTAAAAAGAAATTTCTCAAAGTGCCAGCGGCTTAGAAGTGTTTTATGGCATGTGGCATGTCTCAGAGGGAAGCGACAGACATGTCACTTTGTTTCTTTTTTTCTTTTTTTAAGCCACCAGGCATGCTAGAGCTAGGAAAGCAGAGCGTGAGATGGCCTGCGCTTTCGTGAGGGGGCTGCTCCCCACTGCGATACCTGCGCCCCAGCAGGATGAGCTGCACACCTTAGTGCTGAGTTTCCACGAGACTGCGTCGTGTCAAACGAAACAAGCAGATTATGCCATTACATCTACAACAAGGTATAGAAAAGAGACCCAGATACCAAAATTGTTTTCAAAGCCATGGCCATCATGTTTCGATGCCTGAACATCCTCTCAATAGGTGGATGGCGGGAATTTGGATCCGGCGAACCTCGCGTGTAATTAATTTTCTCTACTTTCTCTTTTTTCACTTCTCTGTGCTTTCTTTTCTTTTCTTTTCCCCCGTTTATTCTCTCCTCTGCTTACTCCGAAGGGAGAACTATTCTCTCTAACTTAACTGAAAACCATAATATTATAGATAGAAGCACTTTTATATGCCAGCTATTCCTCTCTGGGCATATTATATAATCTCGCTGAGCTCTAGATTTCCCAATACATATTTCTGCAAGGTTATTATGAAGATCAAACACGATCATAATATTTGTGAAGTACCTGGCAAGTTTTTGATATACAATAGGTGTACAGAAGATGCTGACCTGTAGAGAGTTTCCTTTTGAAAAAATGCCTTCAGGGAGGCGGGTGTTAGGAAAGAATCTAAGTTGATGGTGGCCCATGAAGTGATGTTGCTTCAGGTCTGGATAGAAAGCAAGGGCAAAAAGACAGGAGTAGGAGAAACTAGGAGACATCCTCGAGCTAGAGAACAGAGAATCTGGAAGTGGTGTTACAAGCAAAACTGAGAATGAAAAAGAATAATATTATGACAAAAGGGAAATGACCATTTCTTGAGTGAATGTTGGGTGCTAGGCACTTTCTATACATTCTCATTTAATTCTCGCAAAACCCCTGCGAAGAGTTTTTATTAGCATCTACTTTTTCTAGTGGAGGAAACGGAGGCTCATTGACTTCAAGTATCAAGTCCAAAGTCCCCTTGGCTCCTGAGTGTTAATGCCTATTAAATTTCCAAAGAACTTTCCACTCCCAACGCTTTATAGATCGAGTAAAGGGAACTCTGACCTCCACATTCCGACAATCCCACACTGACACATGTGGAGCCTGGACACTCACGATGTATCTTCCTCTAGGAGTGGGGTTTGTAACGCTGGGTCGTTATTTAGGCTTTTTATTAAAAGCTTATTCAATTTAAAATGTAGCTGACCTACAGATTACAGAAACTGTAGTACACAGTACTGTAAGATAGTCTACAGAATATTCCATATGAGAAAGTAAAAGGTACACCACTGTTTAATCACTTTTATCACTTTTTGCCACTTTAACCACAGCAGCGAGAAGCCACTTCTCTAATCATCACCCAGTAGGTAGATTTAATTCGTGTGAAGATGAAGATGAGGGATTTTCCAAAGTATTTAGGGGACATTATGACACCCATATTACACATTACTAATTGTGAGCTATTTGTTAGGTGGGTGACCACGTGTGATGGCAAATGAATGTATGTTTTGATTCAAAAGTTCAATTAAATACAATACATTTAGTCCCAATAGTGCAATGTCCCTTCTGAGATCCGAGATATATCAGGCTTGGCATTTTCTGCTTTTTCTGCTTTCCAAGCATGCACAAACACATCTGAAATATAATATCTGGGTCTCTTACCATTAAATTACTGTAACACATTTAGCAAAAGGCAATATGACTTCAGTAGTTGTTTATAAAACTGGACATACACTCCCCTTGCCGCATGCACACGGATCTTGGTGCTGTAGTTTGGATCGTTAATGTGTGCACTTGCTTAGCTTACAGGCTTGGAGATAACATGATGAGTATTTTCATTAAGACCTCTTCCATTTCTGAAGCTCTTATAGTGATGCCTGCCATATTCTCCTCTTATGAGAGATCTGTATGAGAATCACCTCGTGAAGACTGACTGCACCAGTGGCATGAAGGACTTATCACTTACTCTCAATTTACTGACTGCACCAGTGGCATGAAGGACTTACCACTTACTCACAATTTACTAACATTGTGAGAGAAAAAGCTAATTGATATTTGCTACCTTTAATTTTTTTCTATCTCCATTCAAATCTTTTCAGTAATCTATCTCCCTGCCTCCAGCCTCCAGCCTCCACTAATATCTTTCCACTCATCCTGCAGTATCCTTTCCTTCTGACATTATCTATAATCTATAATCATTTACTCTTCTGATTAAAATTTTTACTTATTTCACTATGTAGAGAGCCCTAAGACATAGCAAATGTTAGGTACTTAGAATGAAAATCGTAAAAAGATGTGGATCTGTTCCCAAGTGCTTATGCTTTTCTGATTAGGTTCCCTTAAGACTTAAAACTTATAATGTAGTACAGTTGACAGGGAATTCCTGAGCTGCTGAATCCAGGAATGAGATGTTGTTCAGGACATAGGAGGGGTTTAGCTATAGTTGCTCCATCGTAAATTCAGGCTTTCAGCTATCTTTTCTATTAAGCAAGGCATTTCATAGAACTGGATTCCATAGCTTTGTCTTTGGTTAAGAAAGAATACTCTAGTTTAGAGAAAAAGTTTTCTAGGGCCCAATTATACCTGAAGACATTAAAAGGGTTATGGGTTCCATCTCTTTGTTCAGACTGACATTATTCCGTGACCTTTACAGTTAGACAATTCGAATTTTACATGAAGAGAAATTCTTTATTTTCAACAAAATGCTGAAGAGTTTGAAGCAGCACAAGTGCCCAAATGAGTAAGCAGTCTGACTTAAACACAGACATGAGCATCTGGAGGTCATTGTCCCCAAAACATACAAGTAACATGATTTTTTTTTTTAATTAAAATATTTTATCTTTTTATCTTTTTCTTTCTTTTTTTTTCTTTCATATGCATTGCTAATTTCTTGGTAATAAAATGGTTTAACTTGAACAGGAGGCAAAGGAAACTTTTTCTCAATTATCAGCAGATATACAGAACTATAACTTGCTCTAATTAAACTAGCATCATAGACAAAGTCTAATATTGATCATAAGGGCCAAATCACCAGAAAAATAGATACAGCTATCTGTCCCTTATTCATCCTGGAGAGTCTGATTTTTCAGAGCAAACACACTGGTATACACCCAGGTTTGTCATGTCTCCTCAGTATATAATTCAGACATCTGCCAAATCACTCACTCAACATGAAGCTTGGTGACCTCATTTGGAGAATGGAGATGATATTATTTTGCATTTACTCTGTGGATTAAGAGGAAATATAAAGTATGTGAAACATGTTTTTGATAGGGGAAAGCAGTAACAAATATAGAATATTATTGTCATTTCCATAGCTTTGCATATATCCAGGATGAACTATATTTAAAAGATAAAGTCAGACACTAATCTTTGAGATCCCCTTAAAAATGATGAACAGTGAAACTCAATAGTTTATTTTCTAATCCCGAGTGCTGCCATTGAGTTGACATTTTCTTGTTCGACATGGACAAGTCAGATTCAGTTTCTATATAAGAAAAAATCTTCTAGCAATTAGAGGAATTCACCCAAGCAAGTAGCTACCTTCTGAGGTAGAGCATTCCCATTGTTAGAATGTTGTAACATCATTGGAAGGGTAGAACCAGCATCACTCTGTTAAGGGCATTTAAGTGGTAGAAGTTCTCATTGAAAAGAAGCAATTCTTTGACATTTCTTCATCCTTCCCTTAATAACCTCCACTAATTAACCCACTATAGATGTTACTTGTTTGTCTGGTTTATTGTCTCTCTCATTAACATGGAAACTCCATGAAGGCAGAGTTTTTGGTTTATGTCGTTATCAGCATATTTCCCATACTCAAAATGTGACAGGTACCTAGTATACAATAAATATTTTTAACATATGAAAGACTGGATGAGTTTATTTTTTTTTAATGAATTCTTGCACAGGACTTTAATTGATAAATGAGGTAAAAGTCAGGGTTCTCTGGCAGTTTAAACCTCCATTGTTTAGCAGAAAATATTTTATTACTTGCCCCAAACACTGAAGACCTAATTTGGACCTCTGAGTTTTCTTGAGCAACAGTTTGAAAACCACTAATCTCAAGAATAGTATTTTATAAGAAATGACATGACACCCAGGGTTCAATTAAATTAAAATTTTAAATTAAAATTTCCCTTGAGATTGCATGGAAAGCAAGAACAGTTCTTAGGGGCCACAGAAATACTGGTATCAATCCTCCCAACTCCCAAAGGATTGCTTCACACTGTGACTCTGGGCAGTCACTAAACTTCTTGCTGCTTTGGATTCTTTTCTGTAAAATAATTACCACACCCCTCCCTCCTTCATGGCGGAGATGCTGGGAAGATAGATGCGTGGTTCTTGCTAAGGTTTTAAATGGTCCTTTGGGAAAAGGCTGTAGATAAGAGAAGATGGCATATTTTATTTGCTCCTACTCCGTAAATGCTCTGAGAGTATCCAAAAACAAATGCTGCAAACTGTAAGCAGATAGTGTCAGTCACAGTTTACCTCTTTACTTGGACTGAGGTGGTGCTCTCAGAGCCACCCAAGGATACATACTGCTGCTTTCTGGAGACTGGACGTGCTGAAAGAAGCTGCAGGGAGGAGAGCAGTGAAGTCGTAGATCCGTCTAACTACCTGAGGACTAGTGAGGTGAAGTAGAGCAGTGAAGAGAGGAGGGCAGAAGGAAAGAGCCCTCGCAGGAGCATCTGATCTCTGACGGGAAGCAAGGTGATTGATGTGTGTGTAAACCAAGAAGGAGCTGGCTACACTACACAAACAGGCAGCAGTTCCTCCAAGTGTGCAGGTGGGGGGAGGTATCATTGGTCCCAGTTTACAGAGGTTGAAACCAGCCAGGGAGTCTCTCTAATCCAGTTGCTGCATATCCTGTGCTTTAGCTATCTTATTTACACTGACCTTTATCATTATGCACAGATGGGACTGTTTTCACAGGAGAAGGACAACACCCTTGTGACAAATCCTTGGGATGCATCTCCTTTCCACACCCCTCATTAGAGGCTGGGCTTTCTTTACTTCCAGCCTGAGATATTTCGGTGGTGTTCTAAGCACCGTAGTCTTTGCCTCTCAAGCATTCTTTCCTCCAGCTTCAAACCGGTGCTGGAAAACCAACCTAAGCACAATCTGACCTTACCTGCTTATGCTTACAACCATTTCCTTGTGTCCTCTGACGATATCACACATTAAGCTTTTTGTGTGGTTTTCAAAGTCCTTCATTATCTGAACCCAACTCTGCATTGCCCTCTCTCTGGGCACATCTGATTTCTCATTGCTCTCAGAACTCGATCCACAGTCTTTTGTTTCAATGCCTTCTCACTCTCCAATGTAAACTAACTTTTTCATTTTGGATGAGTATGGAACCACAGATACTCTATTCATCCTTCAGACCTCATTTTAATTGACTATCGTAGATTCTTCTCAGACTTCCCTACCCCTTCCTCTTGAACCTCTCCAACTAGTCTGCTTCCATGGCAGTATGTCACTGTATTATTTTCATGTGGGACACTTGCAGTAGGCTTATGGTCCAAAGTTCTGGGTTCACAATTAGCCCTTACCTATAGGTTATGATTTGGGACAATTAATCTCTTTGAGTCTCAATTTCTTAACCTGTACCTGGGAATAAAATACTTCTAAATGAGATTAAGTGGATGAAAGCCCCTCAGCACTGTACCTGTCACAGATGAGGTACTTGACAAACATTTATTGAGGAGGTCAATGAATGAAGGAAAAAATAAATTGATGGATTCTGTAATGCTATAGCATACTGATTGTTGCTGGAGAAGGCTGGAATCACTCATTCTTGCTTTTCAATTATAGAATGAGAAAACATTCTAGCGAGACATCTCTTTACAAGATCCAGGTCAGTCTGCAGGTTGACTGATTGGCCTGTGAAACCCACAAGTTGCATGTAGGAGGAGCCACGTAGTTTGAGGGTCTGTGTTAGCTTTCTCCTGTGCTGTTGCATAAAGTCTTTTCTGAGAAAAGTCTTTCAGGTTTGTTTACCTCAAAATCCTGTTTCTGGCATTATGTCTGTCTTTTTCATTGTTGTTCTTCTTTAAATTCCCTTTCACCAGACAAAGGGAAAAGTTCGTCTTTGAAGTCCTAGGAAGCCACGTTGTCAGTTACCGCGGGAACCCAGGGAAGTACACGTGAAAGCAGGCATTAGAGACGGCGGAGATCAGAGGGCATTTCAAAAGCTGCAGGAGCTATTCAGATTCTCTTATATAAAGGAGCTCTGATGCCAGGAGATGGTATGTTGGACTCTTCTGTGCTACTAGTTTGAAATGTATCTGCAGTTTAATCATAGAGGGTCTTGATTTAAATCCCCAGTTTCGGGGGGTGGGAGGTGTTTTCTACTCTAGGGCTCATACGGCCAACCTTCCTGAGGAGCCATATGCCGTACTGTTCTCCCATGTCTGCAATTCCTGGGGAGGACTTGGGAGGCAAGATATAAAAGGGTGAGCTGTCTTCCCTATTTATTTACTTTTTCGTTCCTAGGACAAGGCCCTCGCCTGGATGTTGAACTCCTGAACCAGTGTGCTGAAGGGGTAGGCAGACATTAAGCAAATACTCTCAGATTGATCTGCTAATTTAAAGAATTGCTTCTTCATCCTGTGAGGCAGTGATCTTTTCTTCAAGTTATAAATTTAAAGAAAAAAATGAGGTTAGCTGTGGGCAACCCTGTACTGGAGATTCTCTGACAACTGAGTTTGACAACGGAGAAGAAAGGAAGAGGAAAGGAGACTCTCCTGGTTTATGTTTCACTCTGTGCAAAGTGATAAAGTTGAGAATGAGCAGACTTATTGAACTAGAACATTAAGTTGCATGTACAGGAAAATTGAAGAAAGCAAAACATACAGTTGCCTCTTCCTAAAAGCCTTTTATGGGCAGGGAAAAAAAATTATGTCCCTGTTGGTCAATTTCCCTTCCTTCTTAGAAGCAGAATTCTCTCTGCTGTACCTCCTGTGACTTTTCTGTATTGTTATTTTAACTACCATAAGCACTCTGGTAGCTAACAGTGATTCCTGGGTTAAGAAAATGAAAACAGAAATTAAATTTTATTATTTTTAGATGGACTACATCGAGGAAATAATTCCATAGATCTTTCACATTTGAACCAAATTTCTCAGCTGGAGAAACAACAACAACAAAAACATTTTTTTCCCTTTCTTTGCATCACTGCACTATATTTTCGGAATCAGAAGGAATATATCTCACAGAACAGAGATCAAAATACATTGGGTTGAAGGGAAACGATAGTATAATTCAACTCGAACTTCTTATGTAAACTTATACCATATGATAATGTAGTTGTACTGCATATTCAATTTTGATATGTAACCTTTGAAATAAATTGGAATATTCTTTCCTGCTACTCTTGGCACACACCGAATGATCATAAACAATAATCTCATAAAGGTCACTTGCTCAATAAGCACTGCTTTCGGCAAGAAGTGTTCAGGACTACTCAGAAATATTTTTCCCTTCCTCCGAGACTCTTAATTTATTCTTTCTTGCTTCTTTGAAGCTCCAAACAACACAGATTTTCTTATACCATGTAGACTTACAAAATTTCTGGGATGTATATTGGTTTACTCCTTTTCTTACACTTTACTCTTTTTTTTAAAAAAAAAAAATTAATTGAATGATGGAAAGTAAGCAGAGCAGTACAGAGAGGGACAGGGAGGGGAGTTGTTATTCAGCCAAAAACTAATTGGTTATTTTGAAGAAAATTATTATTTGACTTCGATATCTCTCTACTCAAATTAATTTCTGTGAATAGACATGGCTAAAATAAGTAGGTATATATAGATATAGATAGATATATAGATATAGATATAGATACACACACATCTACATGTTATGCTTTCTTTTACAGAACTTGTTCATTTACAAAACGTATTTCAGGAACCTTATAACAAATCTCAAACAAGCTTAATAATGCTTCAGCTCCTCGTGCAAATGCTAAAAACTGTATTTTGTTAAATCCAAGCTCCAATCATATCAATGTGTCTTTTACCTTTATTCACCAGCAAAACAACCCCAATCAATATTATTCTACTTGTAGATAATAACTTCTCTTAGTATATGCCAAATCTATGTGCTGCCAAATAATACAGGTGGACTATTCCTCTTATAAAATAATGACTTAGAAAAAGATTTTCTTGCCACAAACCTACCTAAAGATATTTACATGGGTCATACTCAGGATAATTGGTCATCTGTAAAGCAATCTGGAAGTTGTATGGAAAGGGCAGTCAAGTTAGAAAGTCACACAACATCCTGTAGCAAGGATCTGCCTGCACCTTCATCTTAAAGCCTATTCATTTCATATCTCATTACGAAATTTAATCAAATTATGAGACTAGGACATTATCGGGATGAAATTAGTAAAATAAAACTTTTCATTATTTTTATTCACCTTGTTCTGAAAAGATTTGAAGCAACCGAAAGAGCTTAATTATAATTTCAATTTATTAAATGCCAGGTTCTTCTTGTTATTTTAATCCTTACATTTAAAGTCTGTGTCTTTGATGTTATAGAGTCACTTAAGCAATGATTCTTGTTCTCTCTCTCTCTTTCTCTCTCTCTTTTGGATTATGAATTAAATACTTTAAGTTTTTAAATAAAGATAATTTGATTTGATTTGATTTGATTTCCAGTTAGGGTTATGATGAGAAGAATCACAGAGTTGGAGACATTTGAATTTGGCCTTGAAGAAGGAGTGGACGTCAAGGGACAGTGGTGCAGGAGTGCCATCCGGGCACCAGAGTGTGAGGAGGGCTCTTTTTACCATATGTCAAATTTAGTATCATTACAGAGTCAAAAATTTATTACTACTGGTGCTGGTATATTGGACTCCTGGAAAACTAGAATCTTGGGAGATGTTTCTTTAAGACCTCACGTTCTTCTCTAATAATTAAAAAGTGGAAACTTATTGTAGAGGAAACACTGACTTTATCTAGAATATACCGTGCTTAGTAAAATTTAAAAAAAAATCAGTCATAGATTTGGATAAATCTAACAAATGTGTTAAAATATAGATTTTGCTATTCACTGAATCTTTTTCTCAGCCACCAAAATGACAGAAGAATACAAATCTGACAGAAGCCCAGTTGGAACTGACTCTAGAAAGCAGGTGAGCAATTGTGGCCTCTGGTAAAGGAGAGACTGCTGTGGTTGAAGCTGATTCCCACAGAGCTTCCTCCTTTGTTAATGGATAAAAGTCAGAGAATTTAATATATGATCAAAATTTGTAGTTTAGTTTTATGGACTAAAGGGTGCAGTTATTTCTCTTCTGGATAATTTTAATTTGAAACTTAAGTAAGCACAAAATACCAACTCAAAGCATAATAAACCAAGCTAATGCACTTTGATGTTAAATATTTAAATATAGGAATGAATATATTTGAGACAAATTATGGTGTTCATATATGGTCGGGCAGATGGACCAGATAAAAATTCAGAACTGAACAAATTTCAGGGGCTGTGAATACGTTTTACAGCTTATCTTCTATTTGCTCATTTTTAAAGCTGTTTCCCTCTTTATTATGCTACTTTAGTTGTCTAGCACCTATAGGAATGTATCTAGAAAATGTGACTTGAGTTTATGAATCCTGTAAGAATTTGCATTTATCTTTGTCAAGAGGATAACTGAAGGCAGTAAGGTTTCTGTGAAATATTCTAATTAATCCAGCTCACCATATATTTGTATGCTGAAAATCCCATCAACTAAAATTCAGTTTTCATTTTAAGGAGAAGGAAAAGAGCAGAGGTGTCCCTGAGGAGGAAAAGGGAGGAATTAAAATAAATAAATAAAAAAAGTGAAGAGAACTAAATAAAAGAATCAAAATAGGAAACTTTTGCATAAACATCACTCATCTCTCTGCTTCTCTTCCCAAAGCTCCTGACCTCTACCTTCCTGGAGATCCAATCCTGTTGTCAGGGAACATTTTACTCTTCCAGAAAACCTAGAAACTTTTACCAAGTTGTCTTAAACTCAGCCAGCTTGTTAGTCCGTGCTGCATGCTAGCAGCAGTCTCCGACGGCTGGCAAATGGGAGTTCTTCCACATGCCCACCATGCTTCACAGTCCTAAGTAAAGCAAAAGAGGCCCATTTGCTAAGACTCGCACTTGAGAATATGTTCGGACAATCTCTGCCCAGATGCCAGTGTGCAGATGCATATTTCAGATGTTCTTTTTCCTGATTAGCATGCAGCCAGAACACCTGTTTTGCAGCCTGGAGGAATCATATTCGAAATGAAGATACACCTGCACAGTCAAATGTTTGCATTGTATTTATAAACAGAGCTCTTGGTGTTAGGGTAAATACCTTCCCATTAGTCCAAAGGGATGGCTGTGGTATCTGAAATGACCTCAGTTCCATTTTGTAGATTCTCATGGCCATTTTTTAAAAGCTGCATTTGAAAGCCGGTTTGAAGTGCTATAATTTCCACAGAGATTACCCAGCACTGTGTGTGTGTGTGTGTGTGTGTGTGTGTGTGTGTGTGTGTGTGTATGTGTATTGGAGGGGTAACTATCCAAATCCAGTGTGTGTGTGTGTGTGTGTGTGTGTATTGGAGGGGTAACTATCCAAATCCGGGAGCAAATATCCCACTTTGGCAACAGGATAAGACAGACACCATACATGATATTTGTGAACGTTGAAAAAGACAGGCAGGCTATGCTCCCAATGTACACTTTTCTTTGAACATTTAAAAATACTTAAAACATTTATCATTTGAAAATTAAGTATAAGCTTATAACTACAAATATGAAATAACCATCTCAAAGTGTGAAGTAAAAAATATATAACTATTTAAAATTACAACCAATGACTATTTACAATACAACAGATGACAATTATACTTCATTCTTATTATCTGGAGTCATTTCATTTTTAAGCATTATATATACATTTATAAGTGTATATAGGATGCATTTTATGTACATGGATTAGGTGGCTGTTTAAGGATAATAATGCCTACTGGAAAATTATTTCCTATAAGAATAAAGTGTGGAAGATTTAAGGTCCTAATAAAATAACCTCCGAGAATGTATCAAACCTATGTTACTATCCAGTTTTGAAAAAAAAAAATTGAAAGCATGGCTATCTTGTGGCTTGATTTAAATGATAGAATTAGAATAGCATAATTCAGTATTTGTGATTGACATGCTTCTAGGAACTGAGCTTTCAAACCTTTTCAAGTTCCTCAAGCACTGCTTTCATAGGCACTTGCGTGGATAAATTATGTTCTTATAAATTTCTTAGAATTGAGAACATTGGAATTAAATTCCATCAGTTTAGTAATAACTCTCTATGAACCAGATCCCAGTCATTCATGACTAATACAGTGAATCCCTCAGCCCAGAATAAGAATGGAAACACTCAAATAAGACATTTGGACTGTTAGAGAGGACAAAAATATAGATTGGCCCTATATTTTTCACTTAATCTGTCTAAATCAATTAGACGTTTGAATTGTGGTATTGTACTTCCAGGAAGCTTCATTGCTTTCTATTATCCTCATGACAAAAATAAACAATTCCTTTTGAAATCATAAAGAAAAATGCCTCCCACTGAGTTGATGTCCTGTGCTGTTTTATGCAAGAACATATGTGTAACAAAAAATGAGAAATTATGGATCAAATAATGGTGTTGGAGCTACTTATATAAACAATAGAAAGCATTTTGGATGAGCTCCAAGTATCATCACTATTGTTTAATTTCAGCCCCACTTATGCATCTGCCTAGGCTAGTGTCAAAGATAATAATCTCACCAGATATATATAAAATGCACAACTAAAATTACACAGCTCCATTATTCTGTTTACACGTAGTACTGAACCACTCCTTTCCAGTTGACTGACCCAATAGAGCATTTTATCCACTGAGCTCCCTTACAATTCAGTGAGCCGATGCCCAT
>NW_006442103.1:3921498-3965965 GCF_000325575.1 Pteropus alecto | reverse complement strand
GTATATATTAGGTCATTTTGTACCAGTGTAAGAATACAGTAACTAAGAAGCGGCATGAATATGTTTGCTCTCTAATGAATTTGTTCTTTACATCTTGCTCTCTGCCTTTCACACACAATTATGGGCTTTTAAAGCAAGGGAGGGCCTTCGTGGAAGTCACAAAATGCCAATTAAAAGAAATGGACAGAAGCCGAGCGCCAAATCACTCATCCTGGGAAAAAGAGGAAGACAAAGAGAGCTATGAATTTCAGTCCTCTTCGCGGAAATGTCTTCTGTCAATCAAAACACGATAGGATCCTCAACTGGAAGATTTAGAAAGTTACTCACTCCAGGACACTGTCTTTAATTTAAAACCACTTATCAGAGGAAGTTTTCATGTATGGTACTAGCCCCTTCCCTCTAAAAAGGGAAAAAGAAAATGCTAGCCGGAAATTTTTTTATTGCTTAATTTATACCTAAAGTAAATGTAATTTTGAAAACTATGGTTTGTTGGGAGAAAAATATCATATTCTTTTGTTAAGTCATGGATTGGAAGACAAAACTTTTGTCATTTGTTTTTCTTTGAATGCAAAGCGTTGCACTCTAAGTCGGGCTGAACAGGATCTGCCTCTCCATCACTGACAGTTAATAATTAAATCAAGCATTATATTCAGCAATAGAACATATGCATCAGCTTCTTTCAAATTGCATTTCCTTCCTGTTAGGTCCATTAGTGTAAACCAGACTGCCTTTAGAAACCCCCTTATTGCTGCTGTCTTTCAGCACAGTTCCTGAAATGGATAATGTGGTACATATTATGGGCAATTACACAGAACTCCCCAGCGATAGGGTTTTAGAGTTACAGAATGAAACAGCTGGAACTACAGAGCTATAAGCTAATCATAAAAAAAAAGGAAATAGTTAAAAAAATAAATAACCCAGACAAAGAAAAAAAAATGGAATGCATGAGAGGTTCTATAAAAGCATTGTTCTCAGAGAAGCTGTCTTTGCCTAGAAGAATCTCCAGGGTTCATGATGTAAAACTCTCTAAATCTAAACATGTTATTTTTTAAAACGTATTTTGCTAGGCTTTTTAAATCATGGTTTGAAAAGCACATAACAAACAGCTAGCAAATTTGAGGTCTTGGAAACAATGACCTTTTTCTCTCTAGCTTTATCAATGCAATATTTCCATATTAGTAACATTCTGAGGAATCTAGTCTTCTTTTTAAATTTTATTTCTATGAAAATATGTATGGGAGTAGAAGATGAATTTTCTATTTACTAAATGAACCACAGGTATATTTTCATCTTGTTATTTTATATGTGGGCTTTGTGTGTAGTGCTCATGCCTTAAAGATAAGAAATTACATAATCTATCTCACCACTTGGTGTTGGGACTGCAAACATTACATATATATCTAAGAGAAAAGTTACGTATTCAAAAGGTAAAATATATATTCTGATATCTTTCACAGTTTTGGGAAAGAAAGTAATAATGGGTTTCGATGGCAAAAATGTTGCTTCGTTTTGTTTTAAGTAAAATTGCAGTTTTAGCTTGTGCCGATGAAGTGTTTTGAAAATTTTCAGTAAAATTACTTTATAACTTGGGAAATAATGGAACAATCTGCACAGTAACTACTGTGAAATGAAACAAAAATGGGTGCAATTTCAAACTTTAAATATAGCCACAAAACTATTTTCAAATTTGTTGCTAAAGTATTCCACAAAAAAACGAAGATATTAAAGGCAGAATATTTGTACAAGTCTTGGAGAACTGTTCTCTTTCTCTATAAAGAGACGGATTACATAGTCATAGCCAGATTTATGTGGCTACTTATATACTTTCATAAGGCTTCGGTAGCCAATATTTATTTCAGCAACGTTAAAATGCTGCAGGAGGAGGCTGGACATAAAACATGCTTCCCAGTTTGATATCCTTAACAGTCGTTGTCTCCTACTTCCCTTAAGAGCAGCAAGTCTTTGTTATTGTTAGGTAGCCCCGTTTCCAGTAAAAAGCTTTATTATGATAGAATGGAAGGAGGGGGAACAGAGATGTTAACAAGACAAAATGTTAAAGTCAAAAGAAGACTATGTCTCCTCATTATAAAAAGTAATGTTCATTTTAACAGTAAAAACCTCATTTGTTTTTATTATTGAAGCTATATTGGTGACTGTACAATATAATAAGTGAATATGCTCTGAATACCCCAGTCCATTTGTTATGTAACAAACAAAGTTCCGGAGATTTAATTGGAGGTTATGTTTTTGTATGTCCCTGTTTTTTATAAGGAGGGACATTAAACAGAGGGAGGAAAGACCTAATAGAAATGGTGTGTGTATTGGACAGAGGGATAGAGAAGCTAGTAACTGATATGTAAAGAAATTTCTCACTTCTTTTTATTTCTATATGAATTTACCCCAAGGGGAGAAAAGTGTTATCTGTCTATTAATTTCTGATACAGGAAATTTCCAGAACGATGTCCTGCTTCTTCATATTAAATGACTTTTTTGTCTCTATATGGTTTGCATTTCTATTTAGACAAAATAGTAGCCCTTAGAGCATACTCATGCCAGTTACCGAACTAAACATTTTATAAAAAAACGATTTAATCCTTCTAACCACACTGTGGTGTAGGTACTAATAGCATCCTCATTTCGCAGATGAAAAAACACACCAGAGGACTTATCTAACTGACTAGCCATGACCGACTGGCTAACACAACTTTAAATGCTAGAGCTGAGATCTGAACCCAGGCAGTTGGACTCCAGAATCTGAGCTCTTAAATATTAAAATATATACTGCCTTTGAAGATAGACATATTGCAGACTTTTATGGTACATAAATTATCAGGTCTCAGGACACTCCTCTCTATTGTTTCAAGAAAGATTAAAAAGCAATGAATCATGCATGCATGTCTGGAATCTGAAAAATATGATTCTGTAATATTATTTTGTTTATTATTAAAAAGCCTGTAAAATTCTCACATTTACCTTAGACTGAATTCCAAAAGAAATGGTAGAGTCCATCCTGCTGATATCATGATACCTTAGTTCATTGATCTGTTAATTTAAAATATTTTGCTTCGTTCTAACAGTTATTCTCCAGAAGCCTTCAGATTCTTGGCTGGAATGGCCTTAAAAGCATCTGGAAAAATATCCTCTAATCATCTAGTGAATATGAAGTCTAAAAAAGTTGCCTCTTTCTAAAGCAGCCTATTGTCCATAATAAATTAACTCTACATTCGGATGTCTTAAAATTAATTATGTTTTGGTTCTTCTTTAAAAGGTTAAGCACATGTAGAAGTACCGTTTTTTAAATAAAAACATCAAAATAAAATATAGCAAAATATGTGTATGATTTTGAGTTAGGTGAGTTTCTTATAAGGGAGCCAAGACTTTAAGAACTCATAAAGAACAGGGTAAATATTCTTGAATACATAGCAGTTTTTAAATGTATGGTACAGATATCATGGATTTAAAAAATATGCCCAGGTTATAAATGAAGAAAAAACATTTCCCACCCATATGACATGAAAAGGGATAATGCAGATAGCAAATATAAGGTGATTTTTAAACTAAGATTTTATCTTAATGCACTATCTATACTAATTTTTCTCAATTACATGTAAATCAGCTGGGATCTTGTTAAAATGCAGATTGTATTTCAGTAGGGGTGGGGCCTGAGACTGTGCATTTCCAACAAGCTCCATGGGATGCTGATGCTGCTGGCTTACATATCACACTTTGAGTGTCATTGATCTAGACCATTCCAGTTCACGTAACAATTTAAATAACCTGACTAGCTTCAAATAAAATTTTGAAGACAATTGTCACATTTTTATTCATGGAAATTGTTTGAAATCGTGGTTATTTTAAAGGAATACACTTCTTTAACTTTGGATGATAAAAAAAATTTCATATCCATATAACTGCAGAGTGAGATGAGGATTATTTTTTCCCTTCCTACCTTCTCTAAATCTAATTTTGAAATAATTTCTTAAAAAAAAAAAAGAGGACATAATCCAAAAAACAAAAACAAAAACAAAAACAAATTGGGCAAATGCTAATAAAAGATAATTGACATGAAAAAAAGTAGAATGGATAATAAATTAAGAAAGTATTCTTGATCTCACTATTAGTCATAAAATATAAATTGACGGAGTAAGAAAATACCTATTTTTTACTCATAATATTAGCAAAAAGGAAAATGAGTGAAAATAAAACTTTTGCTTTTGTCGAGGATGTACTAAGTCATGGCAGGTAAATGCTCCTGTGACCAAAAGAAAATAAAAAAAAGTTATCTAAATTACATATAACAGATGAGAAAATAGAGGAGGCCCAGTAAACGTAAGTGAGTTATCATCCAGGGCCACACAGCTGGTAAGTGAACAATCTGGGCTTTGAACCTAGGTATTCTGCTCCCAGATCTTACTGTTACTGTTAAACTCTACTTATTCTCAAAAATATGTTGATTATTTCAGGGGTCCAAGTGATTTAATTTATTGCTATAATGAATGCTGTCTTACCCATATTTTACAAATAAGAGTTGAGTGGGATGCTTAAAGTTTAGGATTACAGTGTAGATACTAAAATAAATTCAGAGCATTGACTTTCACGCATCAACTCTAATTTATATACTGTCTATTTGATACTGAAGCACACTGATAGCAATGCCATTGTAAACTTCAAAAAAAGGGCTCTAAACATGTAATTTTTGAAATCCTATGTTAGAAGAAATTAAATCTATTCAATTTAAAGAGTTAAGTGAGAAAAAAGAGAAAACATAATTAAGACTGAATGCAGATATACTATATATCAAGATGGTAAAGCCTAAAAGTAAAAGAAGAAAATACAAAAGAACTAAGTAGATATGGTGAGAAAGTATGAAAGAAAGAGAAAACTTCTATCTTAACAGTATTTCCCTGTTAAACATTTTAAGAGTGTTCATTTATAAATTGTATTTATTCTTCTGAAAATATACTGTTATGTCCTTGACCTATTTTTCTCTATTACTTCGTGCATCGTTTTCTTATTGATTGATAGGAATATTTTATATTAATGACATTAACCTTCTGTCAAGTACATTGTAAATACTGTTTTTCTCTGTTCATGCTTGCCCTTTTAATTTTGTTCTTAATGTTCTGGAATTATTTTAACATACCTGCTGATAAAAATGTATAAAAGGCTCTCTACAAAAGAAGAAATGTAAATGTACAGAGAACATGAGGAAAAAAATTCAACATGACTGCTAATGACAGAAATTTTTAAAAATAAAATATTTTCTCCCATTAGACCAGAAATAATTTTAATGTTCTTAAAATAATGATAATGCCAGGTGCCGAAGTAAATTCAGTTACAAGTTAATTTTTATAGATTTTTAGTTGAAGTGTAAATTTATACAGTATTTATAGGAGACAATTAAAGAATTTGTAACAAGAACTTTAAAACATTCGATGCCTTAAACTTCATTCAATGTGTTCAGGACCCTGGTTAGCTCCCAGGTTTACAAATAAACATGACATAGTGTCTGCTTTTATTAAGTTTAGGAATCCACAATAAAACAGAATCAAGTACTCCAGCAGATGTAGCATCTGCTAATGGCAGAATAAGTTATTCAAATAATCCTCCTACAAAAAGAAACTAAAAATTCCGACGACATATAATAAAAACATCTTCATATATATGACAAATTTTTAAATTTATTGCTATAGAGTTGCACATAGTACTTCTTTGTAAATATATATTTTTGTAAATATATGTACTTAATATTTAGAAATAATTTGGAATACATCTACATCTAAGAAAGGTTGAATCCAAACAGGTAAACGAGTATTTCAAGCAATGTCCTTCCTGAATGTATTTGCCATCTGGAGTAAAATTCTGTGCAACTGTGAGCTGATTGGTGATTTGCGTCTTTCAATGAATTGGTCCATTTCATCTAAGTTGTTGAATTAATATGTGCAGAGTTGTTCGTAATATTCCTTTATTATTCTTTTAATATCTGTGGAGTCTATAACGACACCTCTTTCATTGATCATTTGCATCTTCTCTCATTTTTTCCTTTGTCAGTTACTCTCAAAGTTCATTGTTTTATTGATCTTTTTTTGAAGAGCAATTTTTTTGTTTCATTGATTTTTTCCCTATTATTTTTCTATTTTTAACTTTATTGGTTTCTGATCTTATTTTTTTTAATGTTAATTTGTTTTATTTCTTATCGTCATTCTATCCCTCTACTGGTTTGGAATTTCTACATTCTATGTCTACTCTTTCAGAGTACTTAAGATATTGTAAAATATAACCATCAAAGCCATGTGCTCTGGAGCCAGGTCGTTTGAGTTCAAATCCCAACTTCATCACATACTAATTGGAATACTTATGACTCATGCTTTTGTGATTTTTTCCTTATAAAATGGACATTGTCAAAAGATTATTGTGATCATTTAAATGGGTTAACACATATAAGGCATTTAGACATTGCAAATATCATTGAGTAGTTTTTCTTGAAATCACAGATAGTTTTCTTAAGGACATTTAAAATTCATATCTTAACTGCTCAAAACAAGGACCTCAGAACAGTTTAACTTTGATTATCCTTCTGATTTATGTTATTGTCCAATATTTAAATTATGTTTTCTTATCCCCACAGATTTGACTTTACTAATATTATGTTTTCTTATTCCCACAGATTTGATATTACTATTATTAGAAGTTCACGGCCATACCACCGTGAATGTGCCCAATATCATCTCTTATTTTAATTTTGTCCTTTTGCTGCCTTCTTTAGTTTTCCGTTGTTCTTTTTCTAGTTTATCAAAGTTTGTAAGAAGTTTGGGGAAAAGCAAAGCAAAGAACAATCAATTCTACCACAGGAGTTGTAGGGAGCTAGGAATCTGAAAAGACTTAACGGTGTAGAGAAGGTTGCAGAGTGCAGGGGACGCTGCTTGACTTTAAATTCTCAGCGTTTTCACCTCCTGGCAGTGTTAGGGAAGATAGAGAAGAGGGTTTAGGAATGACCTATATCAAGGACACAAAGGCAATACAAGATCAGATTAATGTATGAGATATTTGTACATGAATGTATAACTACATACATTTTCAAAATAATATATGAACAAGAAGGTATTAGAGAGGTTTCTTAGGTGGGTATTATATATCCTTCCCTGGATTTAGATTGCTCGATTATTGGTAATAATGTTCTCTGAGATAAAAGATGATGTAAGCCAAAGCAAGTTGTGAAGAGAAAGAAGTCAGAGTCTATTTTGAATAAGCTGTTCTGAGATGTCCATTTGTGCGTCCAAAGGACATATCCAGTGTCCGGAGTACATATAGAGAGAGAGCTCAAGTGAGAAGTCATCTTAGGATATAGATTTGGGAGTCACTAGGATGAAATAACCCAGGGGAACTGTGTAGAGTGAAAAGAGAAAAAGTCAAGGACATCACCTTGGGAACTACTATGGTTTAGTGGAGATGAGAGTAAAAGGAGCAAGAAGGAAACAGAAACTCGAGATCAAAGAGGTGGGAGGAGAACCAGGTGTCAGCAGTGTCACTGAAACTAAGGGAGTGGAATGTTAAAGAAAACAGGGACTGTTAGGAGGGTCAAATGCAAGAGGGGGATCATATAGGATGAGGATGGCCCAAGTCCATTGGCTCTGTCAACAGATGGTGTAAATAAACTTGGACTACAGCTGCTTGAAATGTGAATGGGAGACAGAAAAGTGGACACAGTGTTTATAGACTCTGTTTTTCAAGAATCTTAGTTGAGAAGGGAGAAAGGGAGAAAAAGAAGATGTCCATGGGCAAGTAGCCAGAAAGAAGTAACAGCTAAAACTTTAGGAGAAAGAATTGCTGAAGAAGCAAGATGCTAGCTGAGATAAAAGCACATAAAGAGTGACTAGCCTTGAAATAGGATCCCATGAGCCTCTGACGGGGAAAAGAAAAAAAGAAAAATCAGAACTTGTACGTAAAAATGAGTATTGACTTTTTCAAAACCGTCTTTTTGAAATATTGTAAAATTATTACAATTTTGGCTCAGTTGCTTAAAATGTTTTAGGAATGTCCTTCTCTTAATTTCACCCTCAGAGACAGGTGGATTTAACACATGCACACATGCACACACACACACATCTAAGTATTGTTTAAATGTAGGTATGATGTTTGGAAACTGAGAAAAGTTATTGTGAACTGTATGATGAAAAAGGCAAGCTGGTAGATAATCCTTTGGTCTAAAACAATGTTTTCTAGAGTAGACTTGTTAACAAGCACAAAAATAAATTCTAAGAAGGGAGTCCCCAAGTTTTGTAGTTTAAAAAATACTGGAATAAGTGAATGGCCTTTTTGATTCAATACTTTTATGTTTTCATGACAAATGTAAAGGCACTCCATTGAGCATTAACCTAGAAAGTATTTTGATGAATAGGACTCAATTAGACATGTTCTTATAAATTATTATAAACTAGATTTTATAACAATATATGCTAAGTTGGCAGAGAGTATATCTACTTCTAAGCTCATAAACATGTCTCATAATTTCGTAAATGTCTGTTTATATATTGATAAATATTTATACAAATAAATTTTCAAAATCATATCATGTTTTGAAAATACTAGAACTTTCTATTTAATTTAGTGAACATTTATTTAGTACCTGCTATGTGCTAGACATAAAATGATTACACATATATATATATATTATTCTTATAGAAGCCTTTAAAAATAACTCTACAGTAAAAAAGATATATATGCATGGCCAATAAGCACATAAAAAGATATTTGGCATCATTCGTTATCAGAAAAAGCATATTAAAATGTATGAGGTACAGTACTTCACACTTGGTGGAATTACTAGAACTGACTACTGGAAATATTGGTGAGATTATGGATCAACATGACAGTTTCTTTGAAAGTTAAACACATACCTACACTCTGAGGTAGGAATTCCAGTCCTAGGTTTTTGCCTAAGAGAAATAAAAACATGTTTACAAGAAACTTTAAAAGTTCTTGTCTCAGGTAAAAATTTGTAACTATGTGTGGTGATGAATGTTAACTAAACTTACATGATAATCTTTTGACCATACAGTGATGTATATCAAATCATTATGTTGTACACTTAAAACTAATACAATGTTATATAACAATTATATCTTAATAAAATAAATAAATAAAAGAATGCTTTAACAACTTTATTTAAAAAAAACAAAATAGGAAACAATTCAAGTGTTCATCAATAGGAGATAAATTCATACAGTGGAACACTATACAACAATAAAAGAGAATGAAGTACTGATACCACTCACCATTAATGAATTTCACAAAACCAAAAGACAAAAGAGGTCAGATTATTTCAGTACATGAAGGTCATGTACTGAACCGACAAACAAAACTAATATAAAGGGGTAGAAAACGAAAGAGTAGGTGCCTGTGGTAGGTTGGGGATGAAGCAACTAAAATGTCATCAGGAAACCTTCCGGGATCATGGAAATGGCCTATATCTTGATTTGTGTGTTGGCTACACGGTTATAAACATTTGCCAAAACTCATCAAATTGGTCACTTAAGATCAGTGCATTTTGCTCTATGTAAATTGTACCTCAAATTTTTAAAGGTGATCCTATGGTAAATCTCTTTGTAAAGAAAACAACCTGTTCTTAAGCAACTTCCACCTCCTTTTGTACGTTAATGATTAATTTTGAAATTTAATGTTTGCTTAAAGTAAGGAGTACCAACCAGACAAGCCTGGTTGAGCCCTAACAGGCATGGATTTTCAGTCTCTTTCTCTATACATTAAAGTTTGGCTTCAGAACAGATTTTACTCACCGATTTATATATTCATTCATATATTTATTTTGACAAATGGGTAATAACCTATCCCTACCTGGAGACTGTCATTTTCAAGCAAATTGATAATGACACATGTTAAAGACTTATCTAGGCTATAAGCTATGATTTCTCACAACTACTTCAAGATATTAAACTGTTATTTGCCAACTCTTTCCAGGCATGAGAAGTGTGAAAAGAACCTTGGGCCTTTGTGTTTAAGTGCTGCTATGTAAATGGATTGTTTTTGACAAGCACTGTGCAACCTACAGCCTCAATTATCCAGGGGGTAGAGTGAGCTTCCCTGTTAAGGCCCCCCGAGTACTTTGCAGGTGACTTAAGAGAGCTTCATCCATACTGCTTGTGCAGAGGGTTGTGCTAGCTTCCAGGAACATTCAATCTGTGGCCTCTGTGCAGAGCCTGCCAAAAGCACTGCAGTTGGTTGTGCCAATTGTGTTGGTGTTTTATGGCTCTGCTCATCTTTAATGATCTATAGCCTCTCACCATGCAAGCTTCTGAATCTTGGCTTCTACCCAACTGCTCTATTGATCTGAAATTTGGCCAGCAAGCAAAATCTTTTGTTTGTTTTTGGGATTATTTTTATTATCTGGCTCCAGATAGGGAGCACAGAAGGGGGTGGAGATTCACAGAAACCAGGACATCCACTCCTTCCGTAGTGCCCCTAAGGGCCTAAGACCAGTCCTCTGGTGCTATAAAAGAACACTGTTCAAAGCTGTGAAGAGAATTCGCATTTGCATTGTGTCGATGGCAACAACAGCTTGTCAGGCCCCCATCTGTCAGAGCAGAAGGTATTCTACAGTTCAGAGAGTCGGGGCTCTGGGGCACCTCTTTCCAGAGTGATGTATTGCAAAACAACAGACACAAGTTTATAGAAGACTAGTTTTACACATAGGTGGAGAAGCAGCTCCCTAAATGTTATCATTTTAGGGCTGGGAACCAACCCAGGTCTTGATTTATTCAAGCTCACTAAAGTTTTAAATGCCTCTAAACCTGTATTTCCAAAAGTGGGTGCCCCAGGATCCTAGTACCTCTAAATGACAAAAGCTATTGTTCAAAACAGGAGTTTTGTGGTGAAGTATTTTGGGGAAAACCTACATATAACATCCATTTCTTAAAGATTTAGAATTTGTTAATACATTTAAAAGTTGTAAAAAATCCTCTGAGAAAAATAAAACCCGTTTTCCTTTCTTTAAACCTGTACTTCCTAAATTTCTTAACCATGGGCTCATTTAAGAGGTTTTGCAAGATATATCTAAGATTGAAATATAAGAATTTCCCATGGAAAACCTTTCAGAACAAATACAGAAATATATATTAACGTATAAATGATTAATATCAGGCCTTCCCTGAAGGCAGATTTTGATGGGACAGAATGTTGTAGTACATGTGTGTGTATATATTTGTGTGTGTGTTTCTGCGTGTTTTTAGAGAGGGTTGGCTGTCCAAAAAATCCATTATTCTCTTCTATAGTTATGGAGTTGTAGCTAGGAGGCAGCTGCCCAGCTAAAGACTACATTTTCTAGCTTCCATTATAGCTATATATGGCCATATGATTAATATTTGCCCATAGAATATGAGCAAAATTGATGCGTACAACTTCTGGCTGAGGCTTCTCCTGTAGAATAAAGATAACACCAAGGCCCCTAGGGCCACAATAATCCCTAAATCAATGTCTAGAGCATAGCCGTTTGATAGTCAGGAACAAAACCTGTACTATTATTATGTGAGTGAGAAATAAACTTCTACTATATTGACAAATATTTTAGGATTTATTTGTTATAGTACTTTAGTCTAATCTCATTAACACTATATTGGCAGAAGGGATGGTGAACATTTGGGCAGATATTTGGAAAAGAAAGAAGAGAATCACTTTTGAGCATCAAACACCCGAAGGAGTTAAGCAGTAAGTATCTACAGAGAGGACAACCAGAGTCTGACGATCTTACTTTATTTTATTTTTTCATTCTATTTTAATTGACTAAGGACACCAGCATTGGAAATAATCTCAGTATCACTGTTTGGCCCTGTCACGTACTAGTATATATCTTTCCCCTTCGTCAAGTCTCAGTTTCTTCATGATAAAAAAAAGAAAAAGAAAAAGAAAAAGGTACTGATTTTCAACTTACAGAGTTATTTTGAGAATTATATGAGAAGACATATGCAGTGTTTAATAGAGTATCCAGCCAGAAACACACCTATAAAGTGATATTCATTAAAGTGAGCCACAAGTGTCTGTGTATTCTCTTTCTGGGCACATACTATGATTTCATTTCCCTACCTCCTTTGAAACTAGAAGCTGACATGTGACCTCCTGAGACAAAATTTTCAGAGCCAGTACACAGTTTTCATGCCCTCACCCCCCACACCTCCACTTCCTACCTCAGCAATTGTAAGACATAGAGATGGATATCCCTTTGGCCTGGTATTTGAAAGAGGGCAGATGAAGCAGAGTCCCCAGCTGAACTACGTTGGACAAAGAGCATAAATGAAAAAGAAACCAGTGTGGTTTTAAGCTCCTATAGTGTAATGTGGCCCTTGCTGATTCAGAAACTGGTTACCAGCATTAGAGTTCTGCCACGACATGAATCTAAATTGCACTTGAATTCAGAGCGTTTGCTTACTGTTCAGTTGACAGGAAAGAAACGGTTATTGCAGGCTGGAAAGCTGGTGACTTATGTTATGAAGTTATAAAATATTTGTTAAACCTGTTGCCTGCAATAATTTGGAAGACTAGCAAATACCTAATGAACTTGGAGTTCTAGGAGAAGAGACTGGAAAATAAAATGCCAGCATGTGTTAGAGTTGATCTTGGTTGCATTCGGCTAGGCATTACAGAAAACAAGAGAAGTGCAACAAAGCATTGGCTGATTTGCAAGCAGAAATGAAAGGGGTTAGAGAGAGTCCAGACTTCAGCATTTTCACAAGGTTAGAAAGATAACTGCTTTTCAACCCCAATGGTAACAGATAAACCTGAGGATGTTTTTGAGTAACAAAGGCCTATTAAAACTGAGCCTTGTGAGAAGAATCAAATCAAAGATATCGTTCCCACATCCACTGTTAAAATGTATGAATTAAGTTAATCTCAGAGCAAAGACCCAATTACAATACTGACAACCAGTAAGTCCTTTTAATTGGAGAACGAACATTGCTTATTGAAAAGAGATTAAAAGTCACTATGTGTTTAAAGAGAGTGAGACATATAGTGGGGGGACTTGGAGAAAGCAAAAAAATAGAGAGAGAAATACTAAAAACTACGTTAAAACAAAACAATAGATGTGATGATTTGCACGTGCATCTGACTGTAATAAATAGATAAGGTATAAATTATTTTTGAGAAATTCTTATAATCAAAAAACTATCAGATTATATTAAAAGAGAATTTGATATATGATGACAATCTCCAAGGTATAATCTTCAACACCTACTTCAGAGGTGCCCAAGAGAGATCCTGAAGAAGACAAAAACATTCAAGGTGGGTCAGAGATGAGAGAAGACTGAACATCACCCAGGCAAACTGGCTTTTAAGCTTGATGTCCAGATTGGATGAGAGACATATATTGAACTGAGTATTTGTACTCACAGAGATTGTGGTAGTTATTAGGACTATTCATAATTATTCTATTATTATTATTATTATTATTGCTTTCTCCATGTCCCCCCACCATATATATTATTTTATATCTCTTCCATTTGGACGTATGAGAAGTTAAAATATTTCTGATCTCTTTGATCTGAGTGTGTCCACATGATTTAGCAAATAAAATGAGAATGGACATGATTCACAGTGTCAATCTCAAGTGGAAACTTGGAGAACTGGCTGATGGTCTGCCATATTTCTTTTTCCTACTTGGCAACAATTCAGGTAATACAGAGATGAAACATCCCTCGGCTTGAGTCCTTCTGTAAGGATGACCTAGAAACCTGCCATGTACATGAAGATTGAGAAATAAACCACTGTAGTTTTAATCCAGTGAGATTTTAGAGTTGTTTGTTACTGCAGCATAGTGTAGCCAATCTTGACTAAGAGAAATTTGAGGAAGTTTTAAAGGGATAGTTAGTGTTACACTAGGTTCAGAAAATAAAGATGCAAAACTGATGTTTAGGAGAAGTGTTTCTCTAACCATGTATAGTGGTTTGCTTATTGGACCATTAAATCAATCTGATGGGTTTAGGGTATAATGTTTTCTAGAACAGGCTAGAAATTGTATAGTAATATTAAGCGTGTTCTCTGTGTCTCTCTCTCTCTCCTTCCCTGTGTGTGTGTGTGTGTGTGTGTGTGTGTGTGTGTGTGTACAAAAGAGAACTAGAGGGAGGTAAATGTTAAATATATTTCTCAGTGCGACTCACTGTCAAAAAGTTTGAAGGTCACTGACTTAAAACCTAGTTAATTGGAACATTTGATTGATTGAATTCGGATATGAGAGGCCATCCCTAAAGGGTTGTGATCTGGTGATGTCAAAGGGCTCTGTTCTCAGAGTTTTCCTTTTGAACATTTGCTCATTGAGTTCGATGAAAAGCTTATCAATTTTTCATTGAGTTCAGATGAAATTGATAAACCAATGTTGGCAATGTATGAAAAGCTATGTCAAATAGTAGTTATAGGGAATGATAAAGATTAGATTTTCAAAAACGGGATAAAGTTAGTGACACCAGTGAGCCAGTGAATTTGATATTGAGATAGAAAATACTATAAAATGATAAAATGGTATGCCTATAAGGATTTAAAGATGTGACGGCATGAAATTTTGTGATTAAGTTATACCAGATGAATACATTATTTTAAATAGCATTCCTATATATTAGTTCAGAGTTATGTTAAAGACTATGTCAAGATTTCAGAAAATAATTTGCCAAAAATTTTTATAACATACTTGAAAAAAATGAAGAAATTCGAGCCAAGTGATTGTACTATTTTATAGATCCACGGTTTCTATAATGCCCATTTACAAATGGTATTGCTAATAAATCCATTAATCTGGAGTGAGATGACTAAAGACATGTTAAATGCCTCTGCTTTCACAATTTTCGTACTCAAATATATGTTCCTTGCCTTCAGTGAAGAGCTTATTTTGTTTTGGGTAGCATAAAACTGAGATGGATATTGAATAAAGTAGGTTAGAGGCTCAAAGTTAAGAATATCCTCAAAGATGAAATTATGAGTCAAACTTAAAAAATAAACTCTAATAAAGATAATTATAAGCTTAAACACTTAAGGTTTAAATGCACAAACTTAAACAAAATTATAGATACAAAGATGTGTTTCAAAGAGAATAGCAAATATTAAGAGAAAACCCCTATATAGCACTTATTTTGTGAAAAGTCCTTTTGTAACTATTTTACTTATATTTATTCATCACAACCGCGCTGTGATGTAGGTATGATTTTTATCACCAATTACCGACGCAAAAACTGAGGCATGAAAATTTTACATAACTGCTCAAATGAATGTCACAGAGCTGATAAACCATAGATAGTCTGGGTGAGAAGTAGTCTGGCTCCATAATCCTTTCTGTCTATCCATTGGATTCAACAATATGGTAAACTTGCTAGACCATTAATGGGCTTTTGGGTTAAATTAAAGGTACAGATCCAAACCAAGGTAGAGGTGGTGCAATGATTAATCCTTATCCAAAATATTGTTCTCAATTATGACCTATAGTCCTTAAGAGAGACAGTGACAAACAAGTACGTTTAGAAAAGGATTGGGATTGTATAGAGTGTGTAATCCATGGAAATGATCAATTGTCAAAACAACTATTGATATACTGATGATGTTGAATCTAAAAACAAGAAAACATGAGGACTCTAATAGTTGTCTTAAAAGATTTGAATCTATGACATGCAAAAAAGAGATTTGTCTAATTGTGTATGAGTTAAGAGAACAGAGTCTTGATAGAGTTACTGCATTGTAGATTTGGACTCAATATAATGAATTTCCTACTGATTATAGTTATTTATGTAATAATAAGTGAATGAAATTACTTATTGAGTAAATATGTTTTTAATATCAGAGGTATTTATTTTAAAAGTTTATAATAATATATCAAGGATATTGTAAAACTTTCATAGACATCGTTGAGTTCAGACTACATGGTCTCAAGTATTTATAGGACTGAGGGTCTAAGATTATATGAATTTGAAAAGAAAGATGCAAAGTGGCATCATTTCCTTTTAGCCAGAGACCACCAGGAATATGCCTGCATTAAACCTTAGTAAGTCTGACTTGCTGCATTACTGACTCATGGGACATCTCAAGAAGACAGTGTTACTCGGAAGCTAAGCAGGGTCAGGCCTGGTTAGTACTTGGATGGGAGACCACCTAGGAATACCAGGTGCTGTAGGTGTTTTTAAAAAAATAAGATAGTGTTAGAAATGACTTGTTTTAGGATTTGTCTGGAGTTACCTGATTTGAGGGAGGCTTTAAGGAAGTGGGGCTTTATTCTGCAATGAATACTAAGGGAAGCAGGGGTAATTCTATGATTAGGTATCTTACTTAATACTTTTTATCTAGAAGGTGAGAAGAATTGAATGAAGGTAAAGTTTTGGTTGGTAGTGAAGCAGTAGACACTGTGTTAGCCAGAGTAGGAGAATATTTGGTCTATTTTTGTGGTGGGGACAATATTTTGTTTTGTCTGTGTACATAATGCAATTATGCAGTTGTCTTGTTTTTGTCTTGATTGTCACAATCACAGAATGGTCTGATTCTGGTAATCTGTAAAACTGTTTATGTTCAACAGGAGAACAAAAGCTTAGCTGTGAGTGCTAAGACATCTCTCCCCCAGCCTGCATACTGCCTGTGGCAGTGTGTCCTTCTGACTTCCGCTCCTATGCGACAGGCTCGCCTTGGTTCTAACTTCCATTTAGAATATAATAACCTGTTCTTTAATACAATTCTCAAGAGCAGGGGTTATGCTTTATTTACTTGTATAGCCCTTCAAGAACAGAGCCTTGTGTCTTAAATAGAGTAGGCTTTACTGTTATAATACTATACTATACTATACTATACTATACTATACTATACTATACTATACTATACTATACTATAATATACTATATACATTATAATAGTATGTTATAAAATATATTATGCATTACAAATTTTATTATATACTACTATATCTTATTATTATATGGAAGTGATCTGAGGTCAATGTTTGCATTTTGTTAGCTTCCTTGACTGAATTAAGTAGAGTGCTACTCTAGGTGGATACAATGCAAATTTGAGTCTGAAATATTTCTTACTGTTCGAATGATTTTGCAAAACTAAACACTACATAAGCCTGTACCTATAAGATTCTTGCTGTCAAATTCAGATTACTTCACAGATATACCTGCAAAAATTGAATGAAGAAAGCAGAGGGTGTTGGGTAATTTAACGTGCAAATTGTACAATCAGACTTCTAGCAGCTCAGCGGCATGTGGAAATCCAGGCTTTAAACTATGCCCACTTCCTTTAATAAAGAGCCCTCTTAGGTGAACTTTTCATGTTGGTTGATTGCTCTTCAGGACTCGGCATAATGTCTCTTGTTTACCTGGTTGCTGATCCTAAGGGATCAGTGAAAGAAGTCTGTCTTTCTGATGCTGTAGTGCCTCTTGTCTCCACTGGGGATGTTAACTCAGCCTCTCTGCAGCTCTTGAACCACCTGAATGCTTTGTCTCATCTTCCATTCAGCCTCCTATCTAGGCACAATAACCCCAGCCTCTGCCTTAGGGTCACCTGGCCTCTTCTCATGATATGCTCACTGGCTTTCAACTCAGAGGAGGCAGTGGCACCCTCGGAGTCCCATTCATACCACGAAGGACAGGTCAGACCAAAACATCTGAGCTGGCAGTTCTTCCTCAGGCTAACCACTCTGTCAGTACCAGGCTCGTTTCGATGTGTCTGCACACCCCATTGGTTGGGCTTTCTCACAGAGTCGCTATTGGGAGAGAAAGAAAATAGACCCCGCCTATACTCCCACCACTTTCTCTCCCCATCATCTCCCAGGCCCCAGATGAGTAGACTCTCTTTTATTTTTTCTTCATATTTGTATCTCCTTTATGTTAAATTCAACAATCTGGACAGGTAAACTTGCTATGTTAAATGGGAGCTGAAAATTTTTAGTAAGAACATTTTTTTAATACAGTATGATGACTATAGAAATCATGTATTGAAAATATACTTCCTCTAAAATAAAATTTTATGTATTCAATTAAAAAATATTTTTAGTAAGAAATCACTTCTATATGATTCCTGAATTTCACATCCATTTTTTCTTGGGGAAAATATGGCTTGCAGAGAAATCAAATACATTTGTCTAACATTTGCAAAACTGCTTTGCAATCGTTTATTAATCATTTATTATGTGCTCGGCACTGGCCCCCTGACATAACTCTTATTTTATCTAATTCTTATAACAACCTGGAGAGGTATTATTCTTCCTATTTTCAGATGAAAAACTGGGGCTCAGAAAAGTTACATGATTTACTCAGTCACACAACAAATGTGTAGAAAAGCTAGAGCTGCCACCAGATCCTTCTGACACTGAGGCCGAGACTCCTAACCACAAAGATAGACTGACGATAATTATACTCTAATATCACATTTTTCAAAGGGCGTTATATTATCCCTAATATATGAGTACACTTTTTATTTGAAATAGATACAACATAACGTCTTTGCAGATGGTGACCTAGAATTTGTAAATATGTTCAGCCATGCTAAAGCACTAATGAGTGTATGGAGGGAGCCATCAAGGGTGTGGGAACATTTTCAGGACATCTGGGGCCCATCAACATCAAATCATTTAACAGAGTGCAAACAATTTAACACTGAGAGCCTCTCAATTATCTACTTGCAAATAAATAAATGATAAAGTATAAATCTTTACCCTGTAAGCAAGTGAGTACACTTCTGGGTTGCCTTCTCTAATTTGGCATCATTAGTTGGTGAATGTTCAAAAAATGCACACAAAATTTAACACTTATCTGTGCAAAATATAAATTAAATAAATATGTCACAAATATGGATAGCCTAAAAACACCGCATTCCCGTAATCACGCAGAAGTGTTTTGTAGGTGGATCCACCAGACTGATACTTATTACTCATACTCTTGTTCCACTAACACTCACATCATGCGCCTGACTCATTCCTGGGGCCCTAGTACTTTACATTTTTATGGACTTTCTAGTGTTATGAAAAATGCTAGGATTCGGAAGCCAGACAGATCTCATTTGGCTTTGTATTTGCTAACTGTGTGACTTTGGGATTTTCTAAACACGCCAGTTTTCCCATCAAAAAATGTGAGCCATAATATCTACCATTCTCACAAGGAAACGTATAAGAATAGAAAAAAAGAATACATGTGAAGTGCTAGCATATAGTATGTGTTTATGTAATAGCAGCTGCTCCTGCTAATGTTATCATAATCATTACTATTTACTTCAGTGCTTCATTTGACTCACACATCAGTCCTTTGACATAAAGATTATGGTACCAAGAAATCTCAGGCCCATGATACTCAGTTCTCTGATGGTTCTAAGAAAAATAGCTGATTTTCAGTTTGTCCATCTTTTTTGCTGTTGTAAGTTCTAGAATAATGTCTTCCAAGTCTTTACATGTCGAAACTGAAACCAGAAGTTCTGATTCATTAATTTTTAAAAGGGATGGTAAAAGGATTTCAATCTAAAATGGAACCAGAGGATATGAAATGAAGAATCTCATGCACATGCCGTCAGAATGAAACTTAAGAACTGAGAGACTGATTTCCCGGAAACACCTGGTTTACAGAAGACTGAAAAAATCCCTCCTGACCAATGAACATCGGCCAAGAATGTCTCCCCATCTTCAAGCCAATGAACTTACTGCTTAGACTCTGGCTGGACTTCTTCCTCTTTGCATGCCTTGTCCATAAATGCGGCCTGCTCCAAGCCCTCAGTGTATTTGATTATAGCTTGCTACAGCTTGTGTGTCTTGAAACGCAATCCCTCTGCTATTTCTGAATAAACTCAATTTCTGGTAGTTCAAGTTTGCCTCGGTGTTCCTCTTTATTTAAGTTGGACAAGATACTTGACCTCAAAGGAGTATGTTTTCATGATCATAAGTTTGTTATGCTCATTACAAAAAAGATTAGAAAACAAACTAGATTAAAGATTAATTTAACAAAAATTAGACTCCTTAGTAATTTCTACTGCTAAGATTTTTATGAATTTCAGTATTTATGCATATACATATTTTATTTGCATTTTCCTCTAAGCCTATTTAATTTCCTTTTTTTTTCACTTACCACCAAAAAATCATGAAGAATTATTCATAAACATCATTCTAATGAATGGATAATATTCATCATGGGGATTTTCTTTAATTCAATATATCATCCTATTAGTGGGTACTTAAATTGTTTTGTGTTTGTGTATGTGAGTGTGTGTGTGTGTGCATGCGTGTGCTTCATTGAATCTCAGATAGCCAGTCTATTTAATTATGCTCCTCACCATTTTGCATATTTTTAGCACCAGTACATGCAAGTCCTCTAACGTTTATTTTTTTCCCATCTTTCATGGCCTACATTATCATTCTTATCAACTTATAGGCCCAGGCCCCAAGTATAATGTGTTCGATGTATGGCCTAAAACATGCAGGTATTATTTTGAAATATAAAATATTTTGTTTATATGGCTAACTTTCTAATAAATGTTACAATGCTTTAGAATTTCCAACATTTTTAACCCAGAGACTTTCCCTTTTTTGAGGATTATGCATTCTGCTCCATGTACATACAGTGTGCTTCTCCTTGCTGCTGTCCAGTATGCATCACATTGAAACCTATTTTATTTCCCAGTGTCCACCAACACAAACACTGGCTTGAACATCCTCAAATATGTCCACTTCCATACTTGGTGAGACTTTCTCTGAAATATATAACCAAGAATAAGATCTCTGGGATAAAGAACATATGTATTCTTCCAGAAATGTTGCTAAATACTGACATTCTGTTTTCCAGAATGGTTGACATAATTTACAGTCACGTTAGCTATCTATGAGACTTCTTGCTGCCTCCCTCCTTTACCAGAACTTCATGTTACCTGAGTTACAAATTTTTGTCCTTCTAATGCATGTCGAGTGACATTTATAAGTTGCCTTAATTTCCATTTCTCAGATGACTATTAAGCCTGACCACCTCTTCCTCTACCTCTTAGTTGTGTGGACTTCCCCTTTTGTGTACTGCTTGCTCATTTTCTGTTAATTTTATTTGTGTTTCCTTTTTGATAGTTTTTAAAATATCTCCATAAATTATTGTATACTCCTCTCTTCAAGAGACGTTGCTTAATTCTCCTCTTCTTGAGTATGGGCTGGACTTCTAAAGAGTAGCATATGGCGGAAATAATGATGCGTCACTTGATATGGTCTAACTGTTACTACCTATACCAGAACGATTGTGTTTATATGACCACATCCCTTTATTATGTCATAATATCTAACAGAATTAGTGTCCAGGCTTTTTTGGCCATTTCGAAAGTTAATCTGATTATTTGTAGATCCTTACTCTTTCATATTTATTTGAGTTTGTTGACTCTTCTACTAATAACGACCTTAAACTGGATTTTGGAAAATAGAAATAACATCATTTTCTTCTCCCAAAGAAATAGAAATTTGTGCAAAAAGTTCACATCTTTTTTATTCCCTAGTAAATTCAAAGTTCAAACAATATTTAGCTATTACTTCTAGCACTTTCAGTTCTCTACCCACAGGTAGACTCTTCCATTTCCCAAGGAATTCATAGCCCTAAACCTCCATGAGCACAGATCCTAGAATGAGTGACCGGCACCTATAGGCAAGGTTCTGCCATACATTTCTATACAACTGACTCAGCAAATGGGGGAATTCCTTAGTTTATTTTTTTTCCTACAAACTTTTCTGGAGCAGCTAAATAGCAATAACTAGTTACAGAAATTCATAGTCTTAATTTCTTTAAGCTTTAATCCATTACTACATTCTATTAGAATTGAACAAAAAAGAATTTTAAGTAAGAATCCTTTTACTACTAGACAGGATCCTAATAAGGGCCTATGTTCATTCTGCTCAGGGAACTCTTATGGATCCATTATAGGAAAGGATCCAGCCAAGAACAGAGATTGTAATATTAGTATCTTTTCTTCCGATTAGAGGAAAAAAAATCATACTACATAGTAGGATTAGAGGGATTATTGGTCTCATTTGGTGATTTTTCTTAGAAACAGTCCATATAGGTGTTTATTATGGATCATTTGGAAAATTAAGATTTTATCAGGCTTTTTCAGCTTGTTTTCATGCATAACAGAGCATAAACTTAAAAGTAATTAAATTGCTAGATCAATCCTCATCTGAAATGAATTATTCTAATACTTCTCAGTTTTGGGAATGAACAAATTCCATTTTGTTTAAGCCATTTGGAGATGGGTTTTATGTTCCTCGAAAATTTGAGTCTTAATTTAACGTATGATATGAAGCTCATGTTAGGTTAAGATTTTAATGGCAGACCTAAAATTGTCTGGATTGGGTGTATAGTGAACAGAAGCTAAACTTCATTTGAAGTATTTTGTGCATCTACATACATAAATACAAGTTCCTAACTAGTCCCAAGTAGTAATAAGAAAGTGACCTCTAGCCTGTGGCTGCCAAGTTTTAGAGGTACCCACGGAGGGCAGCTAGGAGATCACTGGGAGATGAACACACACAGTCTTACAGGAAAAACAAGAGAGGAAATTATTTCTCCAGAATTGTCAAAGGGAATAGAGATATTTTGCTCCACTATATGTAGAAAGGCATATGGAATACCATATAAACATTTTCTTGCAATTCTTTGTATGATTATTATTTAAAATGCAGTGTAAGAAAGTTCCCAGGAGCTGATAATGGTTGGATATAAAATGTTCTTTGTAAAGCAATTTCCACTATTTTCCATCTACACCAACTTAATGTATTCAGTTGTTTAAAACAGCTATTTTTATATTCAGTTAAATGTAATATTACAGTTCATATCATTTTCTTTTCACAGGAAAGTGATTCTATGAATCTAAATCTAAAAATGTAAATCAAGAGCCAACAAATGTAGTATTCTTACATGAAAAATTATGGAATAATAAATCAAATGATTTAACTGGCTCAACTAATTACTTATGTAATTAACCAATTATTTGATGAAGTCGATTGGTCAATTTAGTTAAACTACTAATTAATTCATCCAGATCGTTTTACAGAAATCTTCACTTATTCATCAAGACTCAACCAACTAAAAGGTGACATCATTCAGGAGACCTTGGACCTGACCCTCTTATCATTTTACTCCCAGTTCTCCCAAGGGTTCCAGTAGCGTCTTGTGTTTATCTCTATTATAGCTCTTGTAATAACAAGTGTTAACATTTATTGAGTCCCAGCTGTGTTAACAGTTACAGCTCTTATCATATGTTATCTCATTGAATCTTCAACAAATCTATGAGATGATTTTCTTGTTGGTGGTGTTTTGTTTGTTTAACAGAGAAAGATACTGAGGTTCGGTGAGTTAATTAATTCACCCACAGCAAGTTAGTTAATAAGTTACAAAGACAGTGAAGGTATGACAGAGGGACAACAGGAGAACCATGAATAGTGTTTGGTCTCAGAACTCAAAAGAAAAGAGAATTCCAAGGAGCGACTGGTCAAGAAAATTAAGGAAAGAGAAATGATAGCTACGATAGAGCAATAATTATCACTGTATAGCTTTAGTTTGGTGTTGGTGGCGGCATCTAATTGTATTATAAAAAGGCAGTGTACAAAGGGTAGTTAATATTCAAATCTGAATCTGTTTGATTTAAAAAGCTCATAATTTTTCCTCCACACTAGTAGTTCTCAAACATTAGTACGCATAAAAAGCATCTAAAGAAATTCTTGTGAATGCAGGTTCCAGTCTCAAATAGCAAATCTCTGGAGTAAGGCCTTGCGTTTTTAAGAAGCACCACCCCAGGTGATTCTGGTGAAGTTGCTAAGAGACCACATTTTTAGAAACACTGCACTCTCATACCAGCTGTAACAGGGAGCTTCTTGAAGGCAGAGACATCACTGGGATTTTGGTAGTGAGCATAGTGCTTGATTCACAGTGACAATCTAATGTAATGTTACAGAGTTAAGCTCCATTATAGTTTGAAACAGTTAATTGAGATAAATAAGATAAAAATACTCATCTTACATGGATGTGGCCATAATTTGCATAACTCTGCTGTTTGCATTTTGAATTTGCACATTGATTCTAAACGGTGTTCTTTTTTGTTCCCTATGAAGTCCCGAAAAGGGATGCAGTGGTATGGACCTTTGTTCTATGAACGGTCTCCCGATTATTTCCACTTATAACTATTTTCATTGACTGTTACAACCGTTCATTTGACAGGGCTTCCTTAAAACAAATTGGCTTATTTCCTGTTAATTAATCTTTTTTTTTTTTAGCTCTTGTGATTTTTTTATTTCAAAAATTGTATGTGTTTATTATTGAAAATTTGAAATTTTTAGATAAGCAGTGAGTAAATAAATTTATTTATTCCACGTTAGATGGCATATTCATATACCCCCTTTCAGTCATGTATAATTATACATCAATATGCCACAGTAGATGTTTATACATGTTTATAATCATTATCATAATGCATATGAGATTTTGTAATCACCTTTTGAACTTAATTTTAAATCAATAATAATTTTAGTACTATTAATTTTTCTAAAAACTTCATTTTAAATAACCATATAGCATTAAAATGAATGTACATGTTATAATTTTTAATATTTTTCAAATATTTAGATTGTTAGGCTATTTTTAATGGTTTGATAATATAAAAAATGTTGGGAGAAATTCTGATATTTAGATTCTTTGTTCACTTTTTTTTATTATTCCCTTTGCATACATTTCTAGAAGTAGGATTGCTAGCTCAGAATGTAAATCTATTCAAGCCTTTTGTAAGATTGTCATCTAAAATGTTTTACAATTTATATGCCTCAAGGTAGTATACAAAAATATGTTTCTAAGACCTTCATTAAGATTGGATTTTATTACTTTAAAATTTTTGGTCTCTTCGATGATGACAAATAATTTTAATTAATATTATAGCTTGATTTCCAGGAGGCCGAATTCTTTATTTTATTATTTATTCATATTTATTTTATTGCAAAACGCTTCTTATGTCCTCTTTGCCGGATAGAGCTATTAATTTCTCAGCACTTTATGCCAGACCAAAAGAATGGCTCTCCCACCTCTGGTGGAAGATTCAACATTATTTCCTGATCTCATCATCTTTGAAAGTGATTTACCAAGCACTACGGCTCCTCTGTTGTCAGGGCTGGCCCTTAGTTATGGTGAGCATTAAATGAGATGAAGAAATAAAATGAGATAAAGAAAGGAAAATGCTTATCTCAGTACCTGGCACATGGAAATGTCCAAAAAATCATGGTCAAAATATTATATTAGGCAAATATAACTTTTGAAGTATCGGACAAGCAAAATGATCATCCAAACAAAAGTTTGTAAACAGGAAAATATAAACGTATCCTGATGGTTCTTGTGTGACTGAAATAATATATATGGTTGTCCCTTGAAATCTAGAAAGCTCTCTATAAGTTTTATTGACATTATCACTATAATTAGAATCGTTCCTATAATCTTTTGAGTGACTAGTGATCAGTAAGGTATGTGCTGTTACTTTTCCACTTTGAAGAGGAAAAAAACTGAGGCAAGAAAAAGTTAAAATTTTCCCCAGATTACACAGCAAGTGGTAAAGCCAAGATTCCAAATATAGGGTTGGTGTGGCACAGACCTCCAGCTTGTAACATGTCCTGAGGTGGCTGTGAAGGACTCTGCAGAAGAGATGAATACATCAGACTGATATCAGGGGCAGGAGTTCTCAACTTACTTTTGTTGTGGAGAAGGTCAAGTGCCCCTTTGGGAATCCTATGAGTTTCCCTGGGAAAGGCAGAGGCTCATGTGTTTTCTCCGTTGTGAAATATAGCATGCGTGGCTCATGCTCTATGTACCATAATTTATTTTTCCATTCTTTTGACAAAGGGCGTTTTTTTGTTTCTACTTGTTTTCTTCTTTGTTTTATGTTTTATTATTATAAACGTGCCAGGCTACTTCAGATATGTTTCCAGATACACATTTGTAAAAGTATCTTGTGGATGTAACTAGCAGTAGCAATTGCTGGGTCCTAGATTATGAAATGTTTCAAGGAACAAAGTATAACGTCATGCTATTTATATATAATGCAATGTATAATACCACCAACAATACTGAAATTCATGCCTTGCAGAATGAGTTAGAAGGTCTCTCTTTCCCCCTGCCTCCCACTATTCTCTAGAATGATTGATACTGGATTGAAAATATACATTCTTTTAAATGTTTGACAAAATTCTTATATAAATTCTTTGAGATCTCATTTATTTTTAAATTAAAAAAATTTGCCAATTCAACATTTTATGTGGTTACAGGAATAAACAGATGTTTTATTTCTTCTGGAGTTAGTTTTAACAAATTTTATTTTCCCAGAAATTCTTATATTTTCTCTCATGGAGTTATTTGTTAAATAAAATATTTTTTCTTAGTATTTTATTTCAGTTGCAACTCTATTATACACCTTTTTATTTTTATTATTGTTTATTTCTGCCTCTTTTATTTTTGACTAATCTTGCTAGAAATTTCAGTTTCATTAGGTTTTAAACCCACTGTCAAATTTTGGCATTATTGATCATATCTATTATTTCTTTGTTTTCTATCAAGTTCTGTTTATTAATTTTTTCTTCTAATGCTTATGCTTTCTTTTTCTAATTTTCAAAGTCGGTGCTTAGCTTATTAATTTCTAGCTTTTTTTCTTCCTAATAAAAATATTTATGGTTAACCAGTTTTCTTCTAGAGATTGCTGCTGTGTAATAAAGTATTTTGCTCTTTTCTTTTTTCATTTATAAACTTTATTTTTAGAACAGTTTTAGGTTTTACAGCAATTTTGTTTGGCTCTGTCATATTTCATTATAATTTTTGAACATGTGTATTTCAATTTCCAAGTATACAGTTTGATTACTCTCTTTGTTATCGATTTCTAACTTAACTGCATTTTGGCAACAAAAAAATCTTGATTTGTATGATACCAATTCTTTGAAATTTTGGAGACTTATTGGTTATCTAATACATGCTCAATTTTTATAAATGTCCCATATTTTTAGAAAGAATATATATTCTGCATTTGCTAAATTCAGTCTAATATCTTTATGTAAGTAATTTCCTTATGGACTGGGATTTTCTTTTTCTGATTTGTTACATGCTGCATGTATGTTAAACTATGTCTAGTCCTTAAAAGGCGCTCACTGAATATTTGTTGAATGAACTAATTTTAGATTGATTGTTAATTGTGTGGGTCAATTCTTAACTTTTACATATTTTTATGAATTTATCAATTCCTCCTAGTTCTGTCCATTTTTGTTTTATAGGTCTAAAAATGTTAACAGATACATATGATTAGAATTGGTATTATTTTTATTTATTTATTTATCTATTTATTTATTTATTTTTAATTTTTTAGGTGAGGCAACTGTTGGTTGACCTCACAGATTAAAAGGACCTTGTCATTTTACAATCCCTTATTTTTCTTTTATTTTTTATGCTTACAGCACCTGGTCTTCCTAGGTGGTCTCTCATCCAAGTACTAACCAGGCCCGACCCTGCTTAGCTTCTGAGATCAGATGGGATCTGGCTTGTTCAGGGTGGCATGGCTGTAGACTGATAAGAATTATTATATGCGCCCAGTAAACTAAAATTTTACCATTCAGTTATATCTAGAAATGTTTTTTGTCCTAAAGAAAACTGTGTACTGTTAAAAATAAATATATTGCCTTTTCAAATATTTTTTCCTAATATCTTTTTTTAAAATTTAAACTGTTCTTTTTGATAAGTGTGAATCTAATGCTGTAACACCCAACTAGCTGAATTGTTTTTTTAAACGATGGCTTTTAAATGGAATCTCTAGTCTATTTATTTTAATCACTAATTTAAATGGGTTCATTTTTATTGTCTTTGTGTTTTCTATTTGTTTCATATTTTCTTTTGTCCTCATTTATTGTCTTTTTAAAAATTGTTCGAGGTTTCCTTCCTTCTTCTATCTTATCCCCTCCTGTGAAAATTATAGATGTTGTATACTCTGTTTTGTTCTTTATTGGTTACTCTATAAAAGTCTAAATTCAAGTGCTATATTTACTCCTTAGACTGCGTTAACTCATCTAGTTGTAACACATGAAGTGCTTACACTGTTCTTAGCCACCAGATGTCAAGTACTGTTCTGATTATCTCATTTAATCTTCACAACCCTATGAGATAACTACTAGTATTACTTTCATTTTATAGATGAGGAAAATAAGGCCCATGGTGATTAAAAAAAATATAGAAGCGAATAACAATATATTGAACTTTTACATAATTTATGTAGATGCAGAAGACAGATGACTAATATTTTAGAAACCCAGGGCTTGACTATTTTCTAAAATAGGATTATATCTGAGGACAGTTATTGTACTTTCGATTAGTGCACTTTCAAACCTACTTTAAAATTCCTTTATATATATTTTTTAAAAATTGGAATTACAACCGTTGATATTTGTCTTATGAATGTTTAGATCACTTAAAAATATTCATCCAAACTTACTTGTGTTACTCTATGCTTTGATTAGATATCTGATGATGCAGAATAATTGGTTTCTGGGTTTCACACTAGAAAGGTGAGTTCTATTAAAAAAAATAGCTCTCCAATTATTAAAGTCCTGCAATAAATATTTTTAAAGTAATAAATGGTTAATAAAAACTATGAGTATTTTGTTTAACTGCCTCTTTAAACAACAAACCTCTTAAAGGTTATCCTAATCAAAATCTCAAAAAGCTGCTTAAATCAACAGTGAAAACTTGACATTTGGATCTTAGAAGAGCTCAAGATCAAACAAATGAATGCTAAGGTTTGAATATGGATATTATTTATGAAATTACATAAGACCATCTTTTTATTTTTTAAATAAAATAGAATGTCCATATACGTAAATTACAAAACACATTCTAAAGATGCATATGCCAAATATAGAGTTAAAAAAATACAAAGAAAAGAAGAAATAATTCTTCTTTTTTCACAAGGAACAGTGTCTCAGAAAAGAAACATGTGTACTGGAATAAAAAAAGAAAATCAAATAAACATAGGTTGTTTCAAATAAGCTGTACAAATAAAATAAGCAAAGACATAAAGCACAATTAGATTAAGTGTAGAAAGATAATTTAAAATGAATGAGAGCCTTTTTTCAGATATATCAAAGAAAATCACAATTAGCAAAACATAAAATATATACCACTAATGAAGAAACAGTGGCATGAAGTAAATAAATAAATGTCCTTAACGGTAATGTTCCAAATAAAAAAAGAGATAATGTGGTTCACTGAGAATTATACGGACTCTTCGAAAATGGTGACTGGCAAAAGACATTTTCAGGAAATGTTGAGACAACATGAACACACACAAATTTCCACAACTGGATGCCAGAGATTACGAAGACTCCAGAAGCAATTTATAATAATCTTCACTGAGTACTATAAAACAATTCTTATGATATCCTTAAGAACAAGACAGGTTTGAGAAGAATTAAAAGGAAAACAAAACAGAAAATATGAACCTGACTTAAAATCAAAACTATTCATCCTGGGAGCAGCTTACTGTTAAGTCTGTTAAGAAGAAGAAAATGTTAAGAGGTTACATCACGTAAGTTGTTTAAATTCCTAAAAGTAATAAAGATTGTATCTTTTCAATAGATTTATAAAATTCTTGGTAATGGTTTCTCTCCATGATAATAGTGAAGTTATGGATAGAATAGATAGATGCCAGATTTTCCAACTCAGCGGTTCTAATGGAAAAAAACAAGGAATACGTAATAACATAGGAAGGTTAGCTACTATTTTGTCTACCCTCTGTTCATGTCCTTGTGTGAGGCTCAGCTAAAGAAATAACACCTACGCTCCTTTTGAAAGTACACAGAATCAAGTCACATTCCCCTCAGTCATTATCTGATAAAAATGGCAAACTTCGAACTCTGTGTTTTTACTAAGGTGAGAAGGAGGTGGTGCTTCACCATGGAAAATGAGAAAGATACAAATACTCTTTTATAAGACTCATACAGCTTATTTTCTAAATATCTCATATAATAAAATTCAAAACAATAAGCTGTTAATAACCCATGTTCTTGTAACCTTATAAATAAGGCAGTGTACTTTGCGAATCTTAAATCACTAACGTGTTTTATGTCCGTGTTTTCTCCTATGTGAACAGTCTGCACTAGTCTGCATTAATTAAATTTGAGTAAGATTTCTGAGCCTGGATCATCATCAAGTCTGTGGCCCTGATTTAAATCTGCAGTAAAACATTTCTCCATGAAGTCTTGCGCTTTTGTGTCATATTTCATACACTAGTTGTCTCTTAATTAAATCCATGATGGTCCACCAACACAGACTATTAAAATAACTATACTTTGCTCTTGACATATTTATGAGACAGAGTCATAAGACTATAGACTGATACTTGAACTACTCACTAGAAATGCTAATAAGATTATGATGAAGGTAAGATTAGAACATTCCTCTTTTTCCTCTTCTCTTTCTTTCCAGAGATTTATTTTTTAACTGCAGTTCACTTCTATTTCAGGTTCTGACTTTTTCCCCAGACCCTCTGAAAGTTCTTTTATTGTAGAATAACTGCAAATTAATAGTCAATGGAAACCTTGCAAAGTGTTAATTTATATTACATGATGTTAATATAAACATTGAGATATAGTCTCCTCTGAGTTTTGCTCTATTCACAGCTGCAAATAAATACGTTCATCTAGATATATGTTTGCCGAGGCTTTAGGTGTTCAGAGTGAAGAAAATTTACAAGGACTGAAAAGAGGAAATAGCCCTGAGTGAGAAAAAAGTTAACTTTTAGATGGGATGAAAGCAAGTCCACATATGTCAACCTCAGATATACTAAATTTTCAATCTGCTCGCCACAAAGAATGATGGTCTCTACCTGGGTGAATTTTCAGAGAACTAAGCACATGGTGAAAGAGAGTTTCCAGTTTATTTGTTTGTTTTCGGTTGCTTGATGTACACTTCGGTTTTTATTTCATTTTTTCTTAGCAACATTTTTTGATAGTTTGTTTGCAACGTAGGTGGTAGGGCCTTTAGCGGGGAGAAGTGTGCTGAAAGGATTAGGAAGTTTCAAATGACTAGAAGCTGTGTCAGAGCAGGGAGTATGGACAGAAACAATAGGCACCTCGAGCAGTCCAACACAGGCCAGCATTATCTAACAGAAATATAGGGAGGGGCTCACGGCCTTTAAATCCACTTATGTGCTCCTACTTGTATCAGTAGATGCTCTGCAGCTTTAAAATTTAATACTATACAATTCATCATTCAGCTTTATTTTTCTAGAAGTTTTTAAAAAGTACTACAAAGCAAGAGATTAACTTAGAATAAACTTTTATTATAGCACTGGTCTGTGATTAACAATGCAAGTATAAAATAAATTCTAATTTCTTGTGAAGAATAGCAGCTACAGTCAGGCAGCTCCACTAAACACATTAAATCTAATAAAATCACCCTCACGTACTCCTGACACTAGTAGTAATTAAAATAACTTGTTTCAAAAAAATTGGTCCTATACATGAATACTTATTGGCAATTATTTCTTAGTTCTTCAAACCAAAGATAACATAATTTGATTCTCACACAATTTTCTTGTAAATGCAGTTCATATTGGGTTTTATATGCAGCTTAAGACTGTTAATTGCCATTTTGAGCCTCACAGTAAAATAGAGTTCAATATGTCGCTTTTCTCAAGCATAGAGAAATGTTTGAGAAATGCTTGTCTTAGCCTAATGAACTGTGAATAATTTACATCCTGAGTCTTATTTTTCAATATAAGTGGTTCTGACTTTTCTTAAAGCTTGTAAAGCCTAATCAACTTGTTACATTCATCTGATTTGGAAAAAAAAAAAATACTGATAAAGAATAAAGATGAACGCAGTGCTTCTTAAAGGCTGCTTTGGTGTTGTTTTGGTTTTCTTAAGGCCACTTTTTTTCATTTGAATCAATTTTCCCTTATTACTCTAGAAAACATACTGTAAACTAAAGATTTTATTTTCCATATTTGTGAGAAAATATTATCTGACTTAAAATATTTTCAAAATCCCCTACCTCTTGGCAGGCACACATGATATCTTCCTGAATTTACAGAGACCTGGCTGTTTCATCAGGAAGAAAAAGGAGCCGTTTCAGGGTGCAAACGTTTTTCATTTCTGAAAGAATCACAAATGTGAGATGTGATTCCAACTAGTTCTGAGCACGAGTGCTTAACAGAACCACGCCGAAGAGATCAAGACAGTGAATCTACATTCAACCACAGCCACTGAGAACATCAGCTTTGTGTCACCGGCATGAGAGGATGGTAAGGACATTTTACTTGCCTGGGAGCTTAGGAAAGAAGTAAGCTAATTTAATATTCATTATATATTTCCTCCAGGATCATTTTTTGGGGGGGCGGGGTAAAAGCATGATTTATTTTCAAAGGACTTAGAAATATATTAGAGAATGTATGAGGCAAAAGGAATTTAGGACAATTTGATTTTACTAATTTTGTGACAGAGGAAGCTAAGGTCCAGCGAAATTAGCACATTTATTGTTCCATAACCATGCAGCAGAATGATCGTTAACAGAACCAAGGAAAACTGTGATGCTGATTATTTAAAATTAGATATGTGAGGAGGAGATGTGGGAAATATCAGTGAAAGGACAAGCAAACAGTTATCTTTTCTGAGACTATATATTCCTATGGCTGCCAATAAAAGAGATCTCTGTTTGAAGCTACATGCCTGCCAGCTATGTGATTTCCTTATCCTCAACGTGAACATTTAAGGATATAAATGTAGTAAAAGATGAAGCAGGGGGGGGGGAAGGAAATAATTTACTTGTATTTTTAATCTACTTGAACATTGAAAGCCCATGAATGGCAGAATGGAATCCCACTATGTTTATATATGTAATTCATACATACCATTCTTGGGTAAACTATGAATTAGAATACATCAGAATCATGATCAAGAAAGCTAGATGTGACTATCCACCACCCAAAAAGGTTGAGATTTGGAAACTAAAATGGAGCCACTGGCAAGAAAAATGAGGGTACACTGAAGTCAAGTTTAGCAGTAAATGAATAAGAAGGAGAAGATGGGCTGAGGCATAACAGAAAGACTGGGACAAGAGACACGGTGACTTATGTGTTATGGGAAATCACAATCCAGGTACAAATGAAAAAAGTATATGATCAATGACTGGCAAGTATTTTTCCGCAAAGGGATATAGTAAATATTTGGGGCTTTAAAGGTTATACTGTTGTCCTCATAACTACTCTACTCTGCCATCCGTAGACAATATATAAACAAATGAGCATAGTTATGTTCTAATAAAAGTATTTACAAAAAAGGAACCAGGTGAATTTGACCTACAGGCTATTATTTGTCTATGTCTGTTTTAGATAGAAAGGTAGATAAGATAGGTGATAAGTAGATAATAGACGATAGATAGATAAATAGATGATATAGATAGATAGATCATACATACATACATACATACATACATACATACATACATACATACTGATATTGATCTTTTTCTTTCCACAAGCAACATACCTACCTATTTCTGGGGTTGTATCCAAATACACTTTCAGAATCATAAGCTTATATTAAAAATAAAGAACACATCTTTGCTCTAAAGATCCTCCACACCACAGCCAGCATAAATTTTAAAAATATAAATCAGAGCATATCCTCCTATGATTAAAACCTTCCCATGGCCTCCTATTACTAGTAGAATGAAATCTAAGGTTTTAGAACATGCTTATCTCTCTGATTTCATCTTTTACCATTATTTGCTACACTTTAGCTAAACTGGCCTTTTGAATTTCAAACACTGGAGTTGACACCAAAGTCATTTAACTCACTGTTCTCGGTGTGAATCCCACTTTCTCATATGTTCGTATGATTGGCTTCATTTCAATATTCAAGCCATCTAAGACGCCTTGCCTTTTCCTTTCTTCATAACGTACATGAGTCTTGGAAATTAACTCATTTACTCATTTATTTTCTGTCTCCTTAACTAGAATAAAACTGCTATAAAAAAAAGAATGTCTATGATACTCCTCACTAAATTCCAAGACTCATAAGAGTGACTGACTAATGGCAGATGTTCATTAAATATTTTTGAATGAATGACCTGATGGGACTTTTACATACATTTTCTTTTGTGATGCTCAGAACAGCCTTGCGATGTGAGGTACAACCTATCTGCTAGACTCTTAGATTTGAACAATCATAAATAATGTATTTGTTTCTTATTGTTGCTACAACAAATTACTTCAAATTAGTGACTTAAAACAACACAAATTTATTCTCTTACAGTTCTGGAGATCAGAAGTCTGGAATGAATCTCATAGAACTAAAATCAAGGTGACAGCAGGCTAGTTCCACTTGGAGTCTCCAGGAGAAAATCCTTCCTTTGTCATTCTAGCATCTATAGGCCCAGTGTATTTGGTTTGTTGTCATCTTCTGTCTTCATCTTCTGTCTCTGACTGCTTCCCCTGCTTCAGTCATCACATGGCCTCCCCCTGACTCCGACCCTTCTATGTCTCTGTTACAAGGATCTTTGTGATTATATTAGGCCTGTTTTGGTAATCTAGGATAATCTACCCTTCTCAACATCCTTAACATAATCAACTTAACGACATCCACAAAATGTCACTTACCTCATGAGGTAACATTCACAGGTTCTGGGGATTAGTATGTGGAGATCTCTGGAAGATTACCACAAATAATATCTAGCCAACTGTTCAACAGTAACTATTTTAACCCTTGACTAAGTATAAGTGAAATAAAAGTGAATTAGTAATATTGTTATTGCTCAAATGTCAACTCAGTAAGGTGCACCCTGATCCCTTATTCTAAATTGCCAGCCCATATCCATTCCTTGCATCTCATTTTCACACTGCTCTAATTTTCTCCACAGTGCTGCCATCACTCACAATTATAAAATTTACTACCTCTCTTTCATTAGCACATAAACTATGTGTAGAGAGGGATTTTGATGAATTTATTCACAGATGTACCCCATACCCCATTCCTAAAACAATATCTAGTACACGGACACAATAATTTGTTTGACAAATAACAAATACAGGAATAAACATCAGTATACAGATTAGCCTCTTAGAGAGTAGGTAAGGTTGATGGGATAATAACTTCGTTTTAGTTTTTAATTGACTATTTATAAAACATTTCACATTGATTATTCTGCTACAATTGTATGGTCTTATTATTGAACTCTGTGAGGACAAAAGCATGCAATCTAATTTTATAATACATCCAAGGAAGAGAATAGTGTCTGGCACATAGTAGGCACTAGACAAAATCTGCTGAATAAATGAATGGATCATAGAATCAGATACCAAAGAGTCAACTCCTTTGTTATGCTCAAAGCTAATTTTTAAGTATGCTAAAAAATTATGCTTATAGATTATATCAGAATTCTAACAGTATACAGTATTAGAATACTGTATTTAAATATATGTATCCTCCATAGTTTTCAATGCTAATGTATGTGTGTGTGTGTGTGTGTGTGTATGAGAGAGATAGAGAAAAGGAAAGAGAGAATTGGAATATCATTGTAATGAAATAGAATAGATTTTTACTAAAAAAAATTCAATTAAAATTTAGTTCTTTAGTACCAGAACGTCTCAGAATTATTTTGAAGAAGCAGATGAGAGTCTGGATCCCATCTATTTAGTTGTGGGACTGTATTGTCAGTCATTTCGTTATAAGCAATATGGTATAAGGGTACGACCAAGATAAAATTTTAAACCAGTGGGTCACTGTGATGAGAACTAAGACTGGACTACACTGCTCTTTGCAAATTATCTAAAAGTCTGAAATGAAAGAGATCTTATTTAGATGAGGTCATTCTGAGAATTTTTTTCTAGCTACTTTATAATTTCGAATTTTGTCAGTCATTTTATTTTATTTTATATTTATTTATTTACTTAGTCAGCCATTCTAATATGAACAGATAGTAGAATTTTGACTTATATCATTACATTGTCTTTAATGATCCGAAGAATACATAAACTATCACATATGCACTGTCATTTGCATTTAACTGTAATATGTAAGAGCATTTTAGAATGAATAGAATGAAGTAGTTTGGGTTAACTGGTCCATCCGCCTTTATACTAGTTCGCTTTTGTGGGCACCTATGAGTAACTCATTTGATGCACTCCTTGCATTTGAAAGTTCTCCTTAATCCTAACTTAAATACCTATTCAAATATATCCTATTTTATTTTCTTTTGCTTTTAAAATGTTAGTTCTTTCTGTGGACAACAGTCCTGCTTCCATCTGAATTTACTAGATCTCTTCATAGTTTAAGTATGGTACATAATTCTTTTGAAATTGCCCTTTAAAAAGCAAAGATCCTAACTTTCCAGAAAGCCTTTTACAATTAATGTGAAATGGCTATCTGCCGGTGGAGGAGCCTCAAAAGGCTCCCTGTCAGAGTGCCAAACCACAGCTGATACTCCTGTGAGTGCAGAATTGAAATTACCTTGCATTATCATTGCACCGATTTGTCTTAATTTCACATCAGATAAACTATCAATTCTATTTAAATAAACTACATATATTTTTTCACTCTCCCACCCCTCCTCTATCTTTTAAAAATTGAAACCAACACAAAGCTGGGATTGTGTGAATGTTTTACTTGAAATTTTTAAAGTTGATTTGGCAGTGATGTTAAAATTTATTGGCCCACTTCAGTAAAAACAAAAAATCTACAGATGGACTTAAAATACTTCACTTTTATTCTTATTCTACATAGCTGGACTCCTACTTAAGTAGGAGGTGTGGAAATTAATTATTTTCCTCACATGTGTACCCTCCTCTTGTGGCTTCTGTCACAAATAAGTACACTGTGGGATTTTATAACCAGAATTCTGCCTCCAAGAATGCCTCGTTAAGTGGATAATATCACCAAATTGTCTAACTTGGCGATTCATTCACTAGTCACATGACTCAGTGTCTGTCTGTCTGTCTCCTTTCAGTATTGAGATAAGGCAAGAAGTCTCTCAACTGTATTTATAAAGTGGTAGAGTTCAAAATGAAGAAGGAGAGCACAGAAATGTCAAGCCAAAGCGACCTTAAAGATCATCTAGCAACCTCTTTATGATGAATAAAATGATCTGGAGAGCATGAGGTGCTTGTCTAGGGTGCCGTAAGTAGTTCGAGGCAAGGCTTTCCCACTCTACCATGTTATCACTCTCATCATCCAGTAAAACGAGATCCTGTGAGCAGCACTAAAGCATACTCACTACTAAGAGACGTGCAGTGTATGTGCTAGACTTCAATTTATAAATCTAACCATGTCACCCTACATCTTAAAATCATTTGTGGCCTCTCATTGCCTTCTGCATAAAGTTCAAACCTTGGAACGCATGTTCCTTCATGGTCTGCCTTTTGAATTATCAGTTTCCTGTATCAAGAATACCTTACAGGCACCTTCATTAGCATTTCATTAAATACACCCAGTTGTAAAACACATCTTCTTCCTTGTAAACACTGTTTTATCCCTCTGCCTGGAGTTCTCTTTAGTCTTAGCCAACCAGCTAATGACACTGTCCATGAGCAGAGCGAAGATCCCTGTTTCGGAAGCATTTCCTAAGTCCATTCAAGCCATTCAGGGTCTTCTTTGCGATTTTCCCATAATTTGTACTTTGCACGCCTCTTTTACGTCTCTCATGACACTCTTGTTATCGTAAATTTCCTGTGATCTCCAATTTTAATAAGCATCATGATCACAGAGCCTTTAATGTCTTCACTTCTGCATCGCCATGCCTAGGATGGTGTCTGACCTTGTCTGTTGAATGAATGAATTGAAATAAATATGTTTAATTGATAATCAAAGTTATATACTTCCCTGAATTTTATCTTCATATCCACCTCTATGCTTATAGCCACTGCTATTTAGACTTCCACAATTATTTCTCTTTCAGGCAGATAAGCATGCCATCCCAATAATAAAATAATTCCCAGCAACTCTTTAATTGCTTTCATTTTCAACTATAATTCCCAGGGGCACATCACAAAGACTAGGACTATGCAACACAAAGTGAAGTGGGGATTTGGCACTCTGACCATTAATTGGATCAGTGTAGATAACCAACCCAAATAATTTAATTCCTGCAGTAGAGGAGGCAAGTGACTTTGTCTGGTACTGTACTTCATATGTATTTTTGTTAAAGAAATGTGGAAATTGTGTGGATATTTCAAATCAAGTTCACTCTTTATAGCATGTTTACATAGAACAAATTAATGAGATATATGTTGAATTTCGACTTCACTTTTTGTGTATTTTTTGTCTGAGTGGTGACAGTCTTTTTCCTCAAATATCACCACTAGGAAGAAGATTTAAAAAATGCCTCAGATGAAAGAAGTCTTGTTACAATACTGGGATTACATGAAAAATAATAATAATTAAAAAAAGGGAGAACAAGGAAACATTTCGATTTAAAACAGACTGACTAGTTCTACCCCAAATTATCATCTTACCAGTCATTAAACCACAATATTAAAACATTCTGCTTATCTGATCAGATGAACTATGAATAACGATAAAAATTTTACACAATGTCATGTTTTTAAAAAGGCAGTAAAATTTTAGGGTATTTCTATTAATTTCTAGAATTAGAAAACATTCCTAATGGGAATATAGCAGATCTAAATAGAATTCTTTATGTAAGTAGTTTTTAATGCATAGTTCTTTTATAAATAGTCACATAAAAGTTCAATTTATAATAATATTTTTTAATTTTTATTTTTCAATTAGAGTCGACAATATTATATTAGTTTCAGGTGTACAGCATAGTGGTTAGATATTTACATAATTTACAAAGTGATCCCCCCAATCTGTCTAGTACCCACCGACCCAGCACTGTATGTAGTTATTACACTATTGACTATACTCCTTATGCTATACTTCACATCCCTATGACTGTTTTGTAACTACCAATTGTACTTCATAATCCCTTCACCTATCCCACCCAGCTCCTCCACCCCATCTCCCATCTGGCAATCACTAGTTTGTTTTCTGTATCTATGAATCTGTTTCCACTTGTTTGTTCGTTTATTTTGTTCTTTAGATTCTATGAATGAGATCATATGGTATTTCTTTCTCTGTCTTATTTCATTTAGCGCAATACCCTGTAGGTCCATTCATGTTGTTGCACATGGTAAGATTTCATTCTTTTTAGCAGCTGAGTACTATTCCATTGTTTGTATATAGCCTCTTTTCTTTATCCAATTGTCTATTGATGGGCACTTAAGTTGTTTCTATAGTTTGACTATTGTAAAGAGAATTGCAGTGAACATAGGGGTGCATATATCTTTTGGAATAGTGTTTTGGTTTTCTTTGGATTAATACCTAGAATCATAAGGTAGTTCTACTTTTAATTTTCTGAGGAACCTCCAAACTGTTTTTCATAGTGGCTGTAGCAATATGCAATCCCAACAAGAATACAGGAGGGTCCTCCTTCCTCCCCATCTTTGCCAACACTTGTTTGATTTTTCGATGATAGCCATTCTGACAGGTGAGAGGGGACATCTCATTGTGGTTTTAATTTGCATTTCTCTGATGATTAGGGATATTGAGCATCTTTTCATGTGTCTTTTGCCCATCTGAATGTCTTCTTTGGAGAAATTTCTATTCAGGTACTTTGCCCATTTTTAAATTGGATTATTTGGGGGTTTTGTGCATGCATGCGTGTGTGTGTGTGTGTGTGCTGAGTTGTATGAGTTCTCTATAAATTTTGGATATTAATCCCTTATCAAATGTATCATTGGCAAATATCTTCCCCCATTCAGTAGGTTGTCTTTTAGTTTTGTTGATGGTTTCCTTTGCCGTGCAAAAACTTTTTAGTTTGATGTAGTCCCATTTTTTAATTTTTTCTTTTGGTTCCCTTGCCCAAGGAAATATATCAGAAAGAATTTTTTACTAAGAGCCATGTCAGAGAGTTTGCCGCCTATGTTTTCTTCTAGGGGTTTTACGGTTTGGGGTCTAACATTTAAGTCTTTAATCCATTTTGAGTTTATTCTGGTATATGGTGGAAGAAGGTTGATCCAGTTTCATTTTCTGGCACATATCTGTCCAGTTTTATCAACCCTATATATTGAATAGACTTTCTTTACCCCATTCTATATGCTTGCCTTTGTCATAGATTAATTGACCATATAGGTGTGGATTTATTTCTGGGCTCTCTATTCTGTTCCATTGATCTATGTGTCTTTTTCTTTTTTTCCTTGTTTTGCCAGTACATGCTCTTTTGATTACTATAGCCTTGTAGTATAGTTTATCAAGTAGTGTGATACCTCCAACTTTGTTCTTCTTTCTCAAGATTGTATGGCTATTTGGGGTCTTTTATGGTTCCATATAATTTTTAGGATTATTTGTTCTAGTTCTGTGGGAAAATGCCATTGGTACTTTGATAGGGATTGCATTGAACCTATAGATTGCTTTGGGTAGTGTGGATATTTTAATGCTTCCTATCAATGAGTATCATATATGTTTCCATTTGTTTGTATCTTCTTCAGTCTTTTTCTTCAATGACTTAAAATTTTCTGAGTACAGGTCTTTTACCTCCTTTGTTGAATTTCTTCCTAGGTTTTTTTTTTTGTTTTTTTTTTTTTGATGCAATTGTAAATAAGACTGTCTTCTTAATTTCTCTTTCTGATAGTTCATTATTGGTGTATTGACATGCAACTGATCTCTGAATATTAATTTGTATCCTGTTAGTTTACTGAATTCATTTATCAGTTCTAATAGTTTTTTTGGTGAAATCTTTAGGGTTTCCTCTATATAGTATCATGTCATCTGCAAATCGTGACAGGTTTACTTCTTTCCAATTTGAATGCCTGTTTTGTTGTTGTTGTTGCTATTTTTTTTTGTCTGATTGCTGCTGCTGCTGTCGCTGCTAGGATTACCAATACTATGTTGAATAGAAGGGGTGAAAGTGGGCATCTTGTCTCGTTCCTGATCTTAAGCAAAACGCTTTTAGCTTTTCTCCATCGAATATGATGGTAGATGTGGGTTTGTCATGTGCGGCTTTTATTATGTTGAGATATGTTCCCTCTATTCACACTTTGCTGAGAGTTTTTATCATAAATGGATGCCAGATTTTGTCAAATGCTTTTTCTGCATCTATTGATATAATCATATGATTTTTATCTTTCAATTCATTAATGTGGTATATCACATTGATTTGCAGATACTGAACCAACCTTGCATCGTAGAAATAAATCCAACTTGATCATGGTGTTTGATATATTTAAAGGATTGCTGAATAATTCAGTTTGCTAATATTTTGTTGAAGATTTTTGCATCTATGTTCATCAGAGATATAGGCCTATAATTTTCCTTTTTTGTAATGTCTTTATATGGCTTTGGAATCAGGATAATGGTGGCCTCGTAGAATTAGCTTGGGAGCCTTCCCTCCTCTTGAATTTTTTGAAATAGTTTGAGAAGAACTGGTGTTAATTCTTCTTTGAATGTTTGGTAAAATTCACCTGTGAAGCCATCCAGGACTTTTGTTTGTTGGAAGTTTTTTAATTACTGATTTGATTTTGTTAGCAGTAATCAGTTCAGATTTTCTATTTCCTCTTGACTCAGTATTAAGAGAATGTATGTTTCTATGACTATATCCATTTCTTCCAGATTGTCCAATTTGTTGGCATATAATTGCTCATAGTATTTTCTTATAATCTTTTGTATTTCTGTGATGTCAGTTGTCACTTCTCTTTCATTTCTGATTTTATTTGTGCCTTCTTTTTTCCTTAATGAGCCTAGTTAAATGTTTATCAATTTTGTTTATCTTTTTAAAGAACCAGTTCTTGGTTTCATTGATCTTTTGTATTTTTTTTTTTTTTTTTAGATTCTACTTTCTTTATTTCCACTCTGTCCTTTATTAGTTTCTTTTGTCTGCTCATTTTGGTCTTTGTTTCTTGCTCTTTTTTCTAGTTTCATTCATTGTTTGATTGTTTATTTGAGATTTTGCTTGTTTCTTGAGGTAGGCCTGCATTGCTATGAATCTCCCTTTTAGGACTGCTTTTATTTTGTCCCATAGAGTTTTGGTCACTGTGTTTTCATTTTCATTTGACTCAAGGTATTTTTGATTTCTTCTTTGATCTCGTTGTTAACCTATTTGTTAAGTAGCACGTTACTTAGCCTCCATGTGTTTGTGTGCTTTTCAGTTTTTCCTTTGTAATTGATTTCTAGTTTCATACCATTGTGGTTGGAGAAGACACCTGATATGATTTCAGTCTTCTTACGTTTTTTAAAAAATAAATTTATTTATTTAAATTAGTTTCAAGTATACAGCACATTGATTAGACATCTATACTGTTCATAAAATAATTCCTCCGATTGCTTCCTCCCTCCCCTGGCCCTTCACTTAGCCATCGTATTAATGCTAACTGCATTCCCTCTGCCGTGCTCTCCATCCTCGTGCCCAACTATCAGCTACTAATTTGTACTTCTTTAATCCTTCACCCCATTCTTCCAGCTCCCTAACCCCCCTCCCCCCTGTCTGTTACCAAATTAAGACTTGTTTGTGGCCTAACATGTGGTCTATCTTGGAAAATGTTCCAGACGCACTTGAGAAAAATGTATATTCTGTTGCTTTGGGGTGAAACGCTCTAAAAATACCAAGTAAATCCATCTGATCTAGTTGTCATTCAAAGCCCCTGTTTCCTTGTTGATTTTCCATCTGGCAGATCTGTCCATTGGTGTCAATGAGGTACTAAAGTCCCCTACTATGACTGCATTACTATCAATTGTAAAAGAGAGCCCTTATGTTGGTCAATATTTGCTTTATATATTTAGGAGCCCTCCTCCTAGACTGCACAGGAGGAGGGCTCAGTACAGGAATAATGGTGGCTGTTCCTCCAGCCCTCGCCCTGAAGCCACACAATTCAGTCTCTGGTGCCTCTTGAGTAGAGTCCTTCTGTCACAGCCTAGGATGCCTGCAAGTGAGTGAGTCTGTTTACAGGCTTTTAGGAGGACACCTGGGTTTCTAGATGCCTTCCATCCTAACCTGATAGTTGGTATCCCTGCCAATTGTCATGGCCAGTTTTTGTGGGAACTCCTTTTCCCAGCACTGGAACCCTGGGCTGAGGAACCGCAGTGTGGGGCTGGGGCCCTTCACTTCTCTGGTGGGACCTCCACAGCCAAGGTATCCCTCCTGATGTTCAACCATCCACACCAATGTGGGTGTGGGGCCTGCTCGTTTTATATCTCCACCCCTCCTACCGGTCTTCCTCTGGCCTCTTCCTTATATCCTTATAGGAGTTTTGTTCAACCTCTTCCTTATACTCTTATAGGAGTTTTGTTCAACTAGTCTTCAGATGGTTTGCCAGGGTGACTGTTGTATAATTTAGTTGTAATTTTAATGTGGTCATGGGAGGAGATAGGCACAGCATTTATCTGCCCCACCACCTTTTATAAAAATATTTTGAGATAGCTGGTTAATGTTGCTAAACTATTCAAATGTAGTGCTATGTAATGATTTATTCCCCTACTCAGAATGACAAATGCTTAGAAAAATAAAAAGGCAACCTACTATATAAATTTTTGTGAGAAATAACATTACAGGTTGATAAAGAAAACTAAAAATTCATATCTGCTCAGAAAAAAACTATAAAAAATATTTAAATGAGAATAGACACAGGAGTATGTGTTTCGTGTATGTGCAGAACAGAAAACAAACCATAGCATCAAGAAAAAGCAAAACACATATCTCATGAAAGTACTTTCTTGCATTTTCGAGGGATATATTTTCTAGTAGCCTCTTGGATATCCACTTCTTTACTCTTGATAACTGTTGCGATATACTGTGCAATGTGATAAGACGGCAGATTGAGAACACATGATGGTTTCCTTCCACATAGGAGACAAGGAGGCCAGCTCGCGAAGGGCCTTCTTCTATGAACTGGGGGCCTCCAGCCAGTTTTTCATGAAAGCTCTTCTTACGCTTTAAAGGAGTCCTTAATGAACCACTAAAATCAAGCAACCAGGTGTGTTACATTCTTCTCATGGGACCCTGGACAATAACCTCAAACTCTCCGACTAATTTTCTTCTGAAAGCCTAGGAGAGTGTTTTCCATCCAAAGGTCAACAATTGTTGGAGAGTGAATAGTAGCTGATATTCAAGGTCAAAGACATTTACATCCTGTCACCGAATTTCAAGTGCATTTTTCTACAGAACTTTTCTAAATTCACTCTGTAGCTCACCAACAGAAAAGCATGGAAAGAAGAGTGCTTGGTACTCGGCGGGCAGGGGTGCAGTGGGAGAAGATATGATTGAGTTCTGGGAACTGTTACGAGTGGTGTTGACTGTGAGAAACTCACCACATTATTTTCACTATCAAATGAGATGAAGTGTAATACCCTCTGTAAATTATTCAGGTGCTAGTTTCACATATTAAAATTATTAATAATTTCGATCACAACTATAATTTTTTGTGTCAGCATTTT
>NW_006442103.1:3917078-3921319 GCF_000325575.1 Pteropus alecto | reverse complement strand
ACAGAAAATAACTGATATTTGGAAGCCGTCTGACCCACACTATTACAGGCTTCCCAACTTCCTTTAATCAGATTCTTATAGTAAGTCTGGCCTGATTGCTCAATGACAAGATTTCATTTCATGAATCAATCAATAAGGCAGTTTTTTTCTATGAAAAAAATGAATATTTACTGTTATAACAAAGATTAGGGTTGGGTAGAATATCTATGAAGCATGCTAACATTACAGATATTTCCACAAAATTTATTATTATTTTTTTGGTACTGCCATTGTTATTTTAGGTATCCTTATTCCAAGGCACCATACTGTAATGAGCTATGTGGTTTATGCCGGGTAAAATCATTGCTTCATATTCTGATGGCTGAAATAGCCCAACTGTTCCCAATCTGTGTTTGTACTCTTTCAGTTTTTAAAGGTGTCTTTTCCAGCAAGCAATGGCATAAGGCTTTGCCTCTAGAGTAATGGCAGTATCATATCAAAGAGGGAAGTAGGTTCCGTTGTACTTGTGGTTTGATGTAATGGTTGTTAGGCACGAATCCACAGAGAGAAATTTCACATTGCTCAGAGATATTCAGCATCTGCCATAAGCCTTGACCCTATTCTACAACAGTGTCTATAAGCTACGGAGGAACATGTTATTGAAGGATGTCTGATTCCAAGAATCATCACAGCTGTCACTGGGGTTTATTCTATCCACTGGCTGGTACGCTTATCATAAAACCACAAACCTTATATCGACTCATGTTCAGATCTTGACTGTTCCCATTATACAAGAAAGAGTTAGAAAATAAACACTTGTAGCAGTTTCAGCTTAATGCTTTTTAGAATTGTGTTGGCTAGACAGCAAATCAAATATTCCCCTCCCTTTCTACTCTTCCATTAAAACGAACACACAAAAATCAAATAAAAGCATCAGATCATAGATCTTTGTGGTCACACTGTTAATGCTTGGAACTTGAAAACTGGACGTAAGGAACAGATGTGATTCAGCTAGTAGAGATATGTAAATCAGTACAAGCTCATGAGCTGGCACCTTAAAAAAACCAAGCCAGAACAGGCCGGGCATAAATTATGCTCTTTGAAAGTAAGAGTTTAAACAACATTGTGACTCGAAGCATCGATGCTGTACTATGGGTATTTATGGCTATTAGGTAGGTCATCATAGAGATGCAGGACAAGAAAGCCTAGAGAGAAAATAGAAATATATATTTTTTCAATTTATCTAGTAGGTTGTTCACCTCATCTGAGAAAGTCTCTCAGTGAAATCGTTTTTGGTATCTGGTATCCCCATATCTTAATGGTCATTAGTAGTTCTCATACAATCACTGTGATCATTTCATGGACTCAAAGTGCTAAGATTGTGACTCTTACGGACATTACCCCTCTTTATGTTTATGCAGCTAGAGCTATTTCCAGATCCATGCAGTATTCTTCTTCCAACCTCTTGGAAGTACACTTGGAATAGTGCTATACAATGGAATTAAATATAGAAAACAATATATCATAACAATAAGTGAGCTCAAAGCTATTAGCAAGATAATTTCTTGTCCCATTGCCTATACCTGCACCTGAGATTCTTTAATGGACTGTTCTCTGATATTCACCCTCTATTGTACTGCTCTGAGATAAGTCATTCTTGGCTACACTGTCCAGCTTTCTCAGCTTTCTGGAGCCTTGATGCTGTTTTAGAATACGCTTAGCTGTGCCCATTTTCTCTACTACATGGATTCTGCACACAGTATAGACTTCGCAGAGGGAAAGGTGAATGCTTGAATTCCCACAGCTCATTCTCTTCTCTATGCCAACAACTTATTTTTGTACTAGAGAATCTTAAGTGTGGAAGCATAGGAGATGTGACAACTAGTACTTCCAAGGACAGCTAAGAGAAATGCATCAATAAGTATTAAGGAGGGAAGTGGTAACTCAACAGTGACTGGTAATTAGAGCAGTTTCTACAGTAAAATTCAATAATACCAGAGAAATGGAGATCCGTTAATTTTTTAAAGAAACTCCTCAGAGGCTAAAAATGATTCTCTGCTTGGGCAAAACAAAATCATAATAGAAGGTAAGCTGTTGTTAGATATGAAAGTATTAAAAATGTACTCAGTGAAAATGTACTGAGGGCTAAGAATTATTTACCAGCATAGGGAAAATGACATCCCTAGAGCCAGAGTTCTTCTAAGGAGAACCCCGGCAACAGGAGTCAGGGCAGTGGCTCTGCTGGGAAGGCAGGAGCATCCAGGTGGCAAAGGTAATGTGGGCCGTGCCTATGGTTGCCAACCGTGCCCAGTCCTCTGTCTTTAAAGCAAATTCATTAGAGTCTGGGAAAACTCTAAACCATTGTGATGGTTTTTTTCTATAATTTTGTAGTTATTTCTCTATTCCTTCACTAAAACTACAATTTGATAAACTCTAATATGCTTAAAATTTGTAACAGAAGTCACTTTTCTGGATTGGCCGAAGGCCTGATTGATCAAGTTTGTGCACAGAGAATCGATACAGCTGAAAAGCAACTCCGACCTTGTTTCACTTCTAAATGGAGATCCTAGTATAGTGACTGAAGACCAATTCTTTGAGGGCGTGGACTGCCTCAAGTCATTAATGTGAACCATAAAGATAATTTTATTTTTAAGTAAAGGAAATTTATGTCTTCCTAATGTCTTAAGCAACCATGCTTGTTCCATGAAATTAATACTACAGACAATAATAATAAAATTGTGACCGTAGAGAAATTTTAGAATGCAGAACACACCAAGGAAAGAGAAAGAATGACTATTTTGCCATCTCTTGACTGAACTCTGAACTCTTTATTTCCACCCCATTGAAATAACTTATGTTCAATTCTAAGAATCTCTCTAGAACGTTGAATTAGAAGTTTTTCTTTTATATTTGTTTGTGTTACTCATTGAGAATTTGTTCTCTTTTTCTGAAATACTTAAATGGTCATCTAACCATCCTCCATCCCTCTGGCTTCTCATATGGCTTCTAAGATTAAGCTTAAATCACCACTTTATGGGGCTTTAGACCTTCAACGGCTTCTTTCATCCACTGCGTCCTAGATCTCTAACTCCCCCATGAAATTCTGCCCAGATCCTTTCTGCCCAGAGAGATACATTTCTGTACTCTTCTAATGACATTTGATGCAATATTCATTTTTTTACAGCAATTTCCTTTCACAGCTTAGCTTCTGAATTCTATAGCTCTACCCTTGATGACATGTCTGCATCTGATTCATCTCTACTTCCCATTGCACCCCTGGAAAATATCGAGCACAAGGATCACAGTGTGTTGCTAAAAGAATATTTTTAGAACAAATGAGTGAAGAATACTGGCACCCTAGAAAGAATACTGAAAATTTCAGATCCTTTGGCCACTGCAAGCTATATTTAATGGTCTTAGCCAAATATATTTAACAAATACTTGGACCTCTATGATCGTACACCTGAGATTCTACTGTGTCTTGAGGGGCAATGAATTATAAACCAATACATTTGGGATGTTGTCCTGGCTGAGTAGCCAAATATTTACAAACAACAACTATAACACCAACAACAGTAAATCACTATCTTGGTTTTTTGATCTATGAAATGGGGATAATGTCAGTCTCATGTGGTTGTTGCCAGGTTTGGCTGAGATGCTCTAGGTGGAAATGCTATTAAAAGTACCAAGAACTATATAAACATTAGGATTACTGTCTTATTTTACAAATGCCAGATACCGAATTGATTATATGCTTGTCTGTTTCTCCTACATTTCTACATGTGTAAATATATGGACAAATAAAAAATGAAGGAAAAAATACTTAAACAGTACTCAGACCAGATATTTTTAGTATTCTTTACTATGCTTCTAAATATTTAATAGATTATTAGTAGATGCAAACATAGAAGACACTATTTCACATTTGCATGTTAATGAAAAATCATGAATTATACATTATTTGCTGTGTGGAGTAGTGGAAACAGTATTCATTTTTTATGGCTATAAAAACTTAGATTGTCTCCTGAAACACACATCAAATCCCTTCTGCAATAGTGCCAGAAAGATCTGCAAGCTTTTAAAACCATCTCCAGCAAAATTAGATAGATTTGTTTGTGCTGTTTTGTAACACGCTGGTGTGAAAGTTCATTTTAAACAAAATCATTTTAATAATGTCATTACTAATGTATATTTGGTCATCACTAAAAATGGGGTTTTAATATGAATGTTTCATTTTAATAAACGGCAGAGAGCAAGCTGAC
>NW_006442103.1:3913285-3917045 GCF_000325575.1 Pteropus alecto | reverse complement strand
CAGGAAGTGGTTATACACCAGAGAACAGCCTGATTGTGTTAGATTCATCCAGAACACTGAACAGCCCAGAGACAGGCCAAGAAAAAACAACTGGCTTTATTCAAATGATTAGGCTTACTGCAGCTCAATAGTGAGATTCACACATTCTCCTATTATTTCTTGACCTTGTGCCAAAAACTCCCACTTACAGTAATAATTAGAATTAGTGTTTCCAGTGCATGCCTCCATCTCCCTAATAAACAGTAAAAAAATGTGGTGCTCACGAACTATGGTTAATGAAAATTTTCTTTACTCTGTTTGATTAATACAGCTCAATTTTCCTAACTCTTTACCATTATGCCACATACGTCTACATTCTGCTGCTAAATCACTACAAGTGCCATCACTGGTATTGCTAGTCGTACAGTTTTGAAAGGAACCAGTGTTTCTTTCTGCCTCTCATTAAATTCTACGAAATCCATTTTATTTTCCTGGTCAGAGAACACATGTAAAACTATCTTTGACTGCTGTCATTCTGGGCCATGCACATTTTTCGTCTAGTAATGTGGGAAACTGTACCTATTTCAAATATTAAATCACAAATGCTGGGATTAGCATATAGTACAAATTATTGTGCTTACTATTTTAATGAGAGGCACGGTTTGTGAGAACAATCTGCAAGGGCCTGTGAAACCTTTAGTAGATGTCGATGAAATGGTTCTGTCTGCGTTGCCCATCTGAACTCCTCGCTAGGCTTCTCGTTACGCTCAGCCTGCACGGCCACGAAGGCAATGGCGAGAAGGAAGTCATGTCATATTCACGCGTTTAGTGATTCTCATAGCCCTGCAGTTATTACCACTCACAGAAGCCTAACACACACATCCAAAGAGTTTACCCTTAGTTTGCAGGACCTAAGGGGAAATCAAATAGAAATCATAAAGTGTGAAAAACAAACAGGATGAAAATAACCAAAACTTAAAAATATATATTTAATAGAATAAATCCCACTGCTAAGCCAAGTGTGATTTCGATTCCTTGTAAGAGATAGAGCTGAGGATTGAAATCCCCAAACCTGGACTGCACCCCAGGGCTCTGCTTTGCTGAGGCATCTGTTGGAGGAACTCAGGCACTTGGAAGCTTTGTTTTAGTTCTAAAATTGGGAGAGTAAAATCTCTGCTTAAACTACCTCACTTGTTTGTTGTCATGGACAAATGAACAGGAATGAGTCATGTAAACTACATGGCTACGTGTTGATGATTTTTTTGAGTTCATGGCAGGAATCTGTGCAGTAAATCCATCACTCATTTGTTCTGCCTCCCATGAAAGCCTCCCCCGGCTTCATGGGCATCCAGACTCCCAGCAAGGCCGGCACAGCATGTGTCTCCGTAACCTGGGTCCTGCTTATCTCTCCAGTACAATGTGATATGTACAACAGTCACAGTAGCCTGCGAAAAAGCCAAGATCACGTCCAGTTCAAGGCCTTCCATGTGCACGACCCTCTGAATGGAATGCACTTTCCGAGATCTTTATGTGGCTGGCTCCTCTTCTAGCCCAGTTACATTTTACCTCTTCAGCTGGCCTTTTTTAGCCTCTAGCTAAGGTGTCCTCTCCCATGGCATTCTCTGTTTTTTTTTCCTACAATCTGAAACTATCTGCCTTACTTATTTGTTTACCTGTTTATTGTAGGGTCCCCACAGAATATAAGCTCCTAAGAGTAGGACTATTGCCTTATTGTTCACTATTTTAAAGTGCCTGGTCCATAGCAGGGACTCAATGATACTTGTTGATTGAATGAATAAATGAATATGGCAGTGGTTGGTTAATTGAGAGGAACAAATAACAGAGAGGGCCCAGCTGGTGTTAAAGACCTTGACTACTTTATTTTTTGTAAACTGTCCCAAATCTGTGCCCTGCTCTAATACTATGGCTCTTGATCTTTCTCTACCCTAACTGCCCAGTGTCCCTACTCTTATCATCTTCTCTCTTAAGATTAAAAACAATAACAATAATGATAATAATAAGTAAGAACTAATTACTTAAGTATTTAACATACATCATCACATTTAAATCTTTGGACCTTTTTACTTTAGAGTGGACTGAGAATTACAGAGATTAAATAATTTATTGAAGATCTCACTGCAATTGGCAGAGCCTATTCTCAAATGCGTGTCGGCCTGACACCGAAGCTCTCTCCTGCACCGAACTGCCATCTATACAGAGAGCAACTTGCAGAGAGCAACTCACACTCTTGCTTCAGCTCACTTTTTCTCTTCCCTGGTGTCTCCTACTCTGGGTGATGAATTAACTGAATCATCAGAGAAATGAGAGAAATGAATCTGGTAGATCATGCTCATGTTTTCTCATGAAGGTATATATCTTATCAGAAGCCTTCTGAATACAAAATAACTGACAAGGGGACACACCAGCCCGATGATCAGAATAATAGCTTACACTTATGGAGCATATACTGAGTGTTAGTCACTTGAAGCTTCGTGACAATCCTATGAAATATATAGTTTTTATTCTAATTTTAAAAATGAGGAAACTGAGGCATGATGGAGTTTGATAACTTGCCCCAGGTCACAGAGCTAGCCAGTGGTGGAGCTGAGATTTGTCCTCACTGGTGTGATTGCAAAGGCAAGGTGCTTAATCTTTGTGTTAAACCGACAGGCCTGTGCGATGGAGGTGAAGGCTACTTTACTTGGCCTGTTATAGTAAAAAACTGACCTTTAACAATAACTCATTTTTCCAAGGAACATCTGGTATAGGATGAGCCCTTAAATAAATCACTTTCCATTTTTAGCAATGTTTGTTAGTGCTTTCATTTCATGATTATATTTAATATTAGAATGATTAAAAAAAGAGCATAGTCTTGGATAAACTATTTTTCATTTGATACAGATGAGCCATCAAGCTAACAATATCATTAATCACTTTAATATATCTATCACCATCACTTTCTCCAGAATTGTTTCTTTCTCTGTCAAGGGGAAACAGGGAATAAAAAAACCGCGTCACAAGAAATCATGCAAAGAATTCACTGGCATTTTCAGTTTCTATTTCAAGTCGTTGTTGTTGTTGTTGTTGCCTTTGTTAAGATCTCAAGTCATGCAGATTTTAGTCAGACATACAATTTCATTAAGCCCAGTAGTTTAAATAAGTAGAAATAGTTGTACAAAAAATCCTAAAGTACAAGCAATTTTAATAAGAGTTATTTCATTAAAAATTGGAGAGTCTTTTTAAGAAAGTCAACCAAAAGGAAGAAAAAAATATGATAGAAATTTGTGGAACAAGCACTTTAGTAATTAACCACTGAATTTCCAGATGATAAGGCAGAAAGCAAGTTGCGTCTTGGAAAAATTGCCCTCTGGAGAGAAAGGGAAAACAGGATTTTGAGTTTGACAGTACAACCTGGTACCAGCACTGTTTTCTTCTGCTGCTGGTTCAAGGAGTTCTAAGCACCCTTCTGTAAATCATCATCTCACATCTATTTATTATCTTCCAGTTCAGTGCACAATACTATCTGTTACACATGGGTACCAGCAGTAATACTCCGGGGCTTTGTGCTCATCTGTATTCAGAGTCTCAGCTGAAATGGAGTTTCTGTTCATACTACAGCCACCATTGTCAGCAATTAAAACAAAGGTATTCTGTGTCTAGTAGTTATTCCTCTATATCCTACCCATGTACTGTGACGTTAGTCATTCAGTGCCATCTGAAGAGAGAAAGTTTGTGGCTGCCTTAGAGTAGAAAAGGTTGACAGCTTTTTCTTTCTTTCTCC
>NW_006442103.1:3908298-3910798 GCF_000325575.1 Pteropus alecto | reverse complement strand
CGAGGCTTTCCAGACAAGCCCCCGAGGCCCAACTCATAATGCTATCCTGTCTGACTCACTTAGAAACAGAGCTGCCGGTCTCCTCAGACAAATGCTGTGGTCAAATTTCTGATGCTAGATTTAGGAAGGGAAAATTATATATATATAAATTTGTATTTGCAACAGCCTTCAAGGGAAGTAACAGGAAAATGTTGCATCGTGTTAGGTGTGTCGGTGTGGCTTCCCTGCTACTTTTGTATGAATCCTGAAGCTGTCCTCTCTGCTGGTTCATTTCCTTTAGGATATAAACACACTCAGGTTTCTCCAATCTTAAAACAAAAACAAAGTGACATAGAAATGAAAAATCCTTCCTTCCACCCCGTATCTTTTTCTAGCTACAGTGCTCTCTTCTTACTGTCATGACCAGTGCAGTTAAAGAGCTGTCCACACCTGCTGCCCGTATTTCATCTCTTCCAACTCATTCCTAATCCCTGTAACCTGGCTCTGGCTCTACCTTTGGCCAAGGCTGGTGATGACCTCCCTTGGTGTTAATTTTAAAATGTCAGTCCTCCCTCTATTTGAGCTCATTGATCACTGTTGCTCCTCTAATTCCATAGCCCACTCCTCTCATCACAGATTTCCTCTTCCCTTGGGTTTAAAACACTGACTGCTCCTAGTTCTTCTTTTCCTTCTCTGTCCTGTCTTTGGTGTCCCTGATGCTCCTTGTGTGCCATCTGGTTCTTAACTGCTGGCACCCCAGCGATCCATTCCTAGGCCCCTCTTCTGATCACTTTGTACACACTTTCTGGCTGAGCTCATCCAGTTGCGTGTAGCCCTCACTACCTTCCCAGATTCCTTAGGGAGCTACCTGAGTGAGACAAAGCCTTACATGCTACTACTTTCTTAGGAAGTACAATCTCAAAGAAGCATGCTAGAGCAAAAAGGGAAATGAGTAAGGAGTAAGAACAAATACAAGGATATCGCTGACTGCGGCTTTGTATAAAACACAGTAGATTTTCTTGTCTTACAGTTTGCTTCCAAAAGACCATATAAAATCCCGTGTGTTAGAACGGACTGCGAAGGGCAGGGGAGAAGAATTTTTCACTGGCTCCCTGCTTGCAACGGCCCAAGTCCTCCACAATGGCCTGTACCATCTGGCCCTTTGGGTGTTGCAAGTAGACTAGTTTTCCATGGCAGCTGTAAGAAATTAATACAAACAATGCCTTAAAAATACAAGTTTATTTTACAGTTGTGTAAGTCAACAGTCTAGCATGCCTGTGTCATCAGGGCTACGTTCATTTCTGGAGGCTTTTGAGGAGAATCATTTTCTTGCCTTTTCCAGCCTCTAGAAGCCACACACATTCCTTGGTGTGTGTGATCCCTTCCTCCATCTTCAAAGCCAGAAACAGTGGTTGAGTTCTTCCAGATGGCACCATCGTGACCTCCTGTTCTGCTTCCCTCTTTTGCTCATATAGGTTCTTATGATTACCCCGGGCTCACCCAGAGAGTTCAGGATAACTGGCAACCTTGATTCCCCTTTGCCACGTAAGGTGACATATTCACAGTTCTGGGGATTAGGACACGGACCTCTTTAGGGAGGGGGGCATTATTCTGCTTATCAAGCCAGAAAAGCCAGGTTCCAAGATTCAGAAGCAGTCTCCACATCAGGAAGCACAGGGCAAGGGCATGAATGAGGCGTGCTTTCTCTGCTGGTCTGCAGCGCGCAACCCAGGGGCCAGGGCAGGTGAGCCTGTGCCTGTGTGGGGGCCTTGCCAGTCCCATAGTGTCTTGTTCTTCAGAGGCAATGTGGGAACAGAGCAGAAGTACACTACATGATGTGTGAGGCACTGTCCGTCCTGTAAATGACATGAGAGATGAGAAGCAGCCACTCTAGTGGACCCAGCTCTCTGATCAGGTACAATGCCATCAGAGTCATGGTGAACCAGTCTTCGTAATACTATGTGGAGTTCAATCATCTCTGTGAGGTTAATGGAAACCTCTCTCTGTGGTGGTTGATGCTACATAATTTTTCTGGGAGTGTCATCAAAAGGCTTGTACATAGAACCGTAGCTTTACCAATCCAGAGAGGGGGACAGGTGTGACTGGCTCGCTATCCAAGTCCTAACACTCCTAAATTTATGCTTGCCGTCCAGCCCCTCTTCTGGGTTCCAAAGCATCTATAGGACATACAGATACTTTAAATGCAGATATCTCACATGCTCTTTAAAGCTCGACATATGCAACATTAAATTCAACATCTTTTCCACCCTTTGAGTCCCAAATATCTGCTCCTCCAACAGGATTTTTTTCTTTTCTTTTTCCTTTTTTGGAGGCGAGGGTGAGTGAGACCTCATTAATCCAAGAACCCCAAACTAGAAAACTGACGGCCATCCTTGACTCCTCTCCCTGTCTTACCACCAAATGATTCTTGACATGCTGAGGTCACCTGACTTCAATCACTCTTCCATTCTCACTATTACTGCCTTCATTTGGTTTTTATTTTCTCTTAACTTTTCTCCAT
>NW_006442103.1:3906583-3908279 GCF_000325575.1 Pteropus alecto | reverse complement strand
ACATCCAGAACATCCAGAATTACCTTTCTTAAATAAGTATCTGATCAGGCAATCCTTTTGCATACGGGTCCTTCAATGACTTATCAACGCCTTCAGGGCAAGACCGGAAGCGCCTAGTGTAACAGTCAAGGCGTTTCATGATCTGGACTGACTTTCACTTGTTATGCTTTGCTCCGTTCGCCTTTTAAACCTTGGATTTTAGCCATCTTGAACTACTTGTACATCCCCGAGTGTGCTGTGTTTGTTATATCGCTCTTCCTCTGCACATTCTCTCTTCACTGCTTGCAATGTCCCCCTCCCCCAGCTTCTCCTGGTTTTTGCCTATTCATGCTTCAAGACATGGATCAACTTTCCAAAGAAACATAACCTCATCCAATCCTCTTCCAGCAATAAGGACTCAGCACCCTTACTGGTTATTCTCATCACATCCTAACACTGCACTTGCCACATAGTATTACGGTTCTTTTCCCCCTTTGGAACTTATTTTCCTGCAAGATTGTGAACGGTCTTGGGAAAACACATTACATACCTTTGATTCTCTGGTACCCAATGTATAGTGGCATGTAAATATTTAATGAATGTTTGCTGAATCAATAAACGATCAGGGTGGCAACAATTTATACTTTTGCTTAATACAATGAATTTTAGTGTTAGAGAGATCAATTACTCAATTCATTGTTTCTTTTTTTTTTTATCATATTAGAAGTACGATAGAAATCTAATTACAGGCACCTGACTCCTGACTAGAGCTTTCCTTGCCAGCACTCTGTGCTACTGTTCCGGGACCTCCTTCGCCTAAGAGCTTCCATGCGTGGTGCTCTTACTGTGTTGAGCCCGGCACTGAGCTAAACCTATTACTCCTTACAACAACGTAATAGGATAGAGAGTATTTTATTCGTATGATACAGGTGAGGAAACTACAGCACAGAGAAAGCATCTTCACAAGAACAGTATTTTTAAGAGTTAGGGCTGGGATTTCATCATGGACCCCCAGATTCCAGAGCCTGCACATTACTCATCGTACCATTCTTGTAGCCAATGATTAGTTCAAAGCACAAGGAAACATAGGCATCAGGACACCTGGGTTTTAATCCCTGCTAGGTTTTTTTTTTTTTTTTTTTTTTAAATCAAGCTAGAGAACCTTGTCTTGGTCACTGAGACTCAGTTCCCCACTTATAAAAGTGGGGGGAGCTTAATCCTGGTGCTCACTGTGGTCCCTTCTGATTGATATTTTGTTAATTCTATCACGTGTCAAACTGTTACAAATTCAGTGGGAAAGGGAACCACTGTATATTTCTGACAGCCAAAAAACTATTTGAAAAAGTGATCGAAAAAGAAAAAGGCCACACACAAAAGAAGTGACCAGGGCTGCCCACCACCTGCTAGGAACCCAAATGACCCTTCGAATCAGTCTATTTTAAAAGAATTCACCTTCTCTTTTTAAACCAGTTCGTTATGGAAATAGTTTATAAAATTACCGTTCATCCTTTGTTAGGCCCTCTTGGGTTTTCACCCTTTACTTCTTTGGCCAGTTAGATAGTTACTTTCCAGAGCTGCTCAGGGGCATCCTCAAGAGCCTGAACGAGAGGAGGCAAGCGACTTTTTGTAGCTCATTTCTCTGCAGCTGAGCACACCCACTCCTCAAACTAAGGAAGATACTAAACACATTTTATATCAAGGGATGATGCACTAGGGG
>NW_006442103.1:3898829-3906539 GCF_000325575.1 Pteropus alecto | reverse complement strand
ATCATTTTAGGTAGGAGATCATGGCTGTGTTACCTAAGCAGCCTCCAGATTTAGGAGTGTGTCTGTGTGTGGGGGGGGCGAGGGAGGGGGGCGAGGGTGTTAAGTGTATGCAGAAAAAGTCCCTTTCTAATGGAGATCTCTTAAATTTGCAATTAATTAAAGGTCAGAAGCCCTGGCTTCAAACCGTGGCCTTCAGTTCAAGGTCTGCTCCTAACTAGCTACACAGTCTCTGATAAGTCTCATCTCTGAGTCTGTTTCATTATCTACAGAATGAGTAATTGGACAAAAATGGTCTCCGAAGTTCCTTGTAGTTCTAACATTCTATAATTTTGGTTTTTGCTAAGGCTCCAGAATTTGAATTTATTCCGCTGTCCCAGATATTGCCACAAAAGTCTCTTTTGTTAAGTCAATTTCATACAGTTCATAATTTCATACTCAATGGGAAACATGAAAAAAACAATCGCCACCTTTTATTCTTCTCAGTCGAGTGTCAGGATGAGAGCGAGTGCAGATGGTTCTCCTGGGTAAACTGCTGAGCGCCCACAGCGCCCCGGCTTGCAGTCCCCTTCTCTTGAGTCAGAACCAGACCAGTTTTGAGAGAAAGTCAATTGCCGCCTACATTTCATCTGAATTAGATTTAAATGAAAAAAAATGCAAATAAAACCTAGAAATAATATTTTTGTTAGAAATCAACAAATGACTATAACTAAAAGGTTGTTAGGGCACTGAATCAACTTTAGTTTTTGTCTTTTTGCTCTTTTGAAAAAAAATCTCATTTCCAGCTCACGAAGTGGCATTAGTTCTTATTATTCTATACATTAGAAGTCAACTGGTAATTTGCACAAATTACATTAGCAATTTTACATTTAATTTACTGATGACAAACTATAGGATTCAGCAGTTTTGCTCTGATAACTTTAAAATGTATTAATTTCATCAGTGATTTACATAGGACTTTATTTCCCACTGCTACAGCTTCATTCTCGAAAGCAGAAATGCCCCATGGTTTTTCAATTTGTTACCTAATCAGCACAATATATTCCTCCTTTTCTTCTCTTTATATTGGCTCCTAAATTTGAGACTTCAATATTTCAAGAAATTGCACCAAGAAATCTCACATGGTTTTTCTATTTCTGTGAACCTTTAAGGAAATAAACAGAGCAAAATCATTCCACTGAACTTAGGGGTGCTGCTTGCAAACACAGTGGTCTTAAGATGATTGCATTCAAATGAATTTTTTTTCAAATCATGGTATGTGAACATTACAAAAATATTTCCACAAATCCACCTAAAGCCCCTAATATCAATATATCAAAGTCTCTGGGTACTATTCCAATGACAAATATTGAAGTTCTGAAAATAAGATTCCTAAGGTGATTCTGATGAGGCTTGCTGTGTGACAAAAGCTGCTCTCTGCTCCCTAAATGCCCAGTTCTGGCTCAGGACTGAGGAAGTACATTCTCTCTAGGCTAACCTTTCTCTATTGTTATCTCCAGGCCAGAGGTCTCCAGATTAACAAGAATGATTCAAAAGTTCAGAAAACTTGAGATTTTCCTGTTAAGGCAGACTGTAGTTTCTTTACATTATTATAACCATGTATTTTATATCTAGTTAAACATGGCAACCAACCAACCAACCAACCAACCAAACAAACAACAAAAAATCCAACCACCAACCAACCAACCAACCAACCAACCAAAAGCCCTCCTTCAAAATTTAACATGGTTTTGGAAGTATTGTCTTGGCTAAAGGCAGTGAAATCAAACTGCAAATTGAAAGTGCAAATACGCCATTTTTCCAAACTGAATTCAACAAAAGTGCTTATGTCATGGAAAGAAAGGATGGCGGTGAGGATCTACGGACTACTAAAGCACCCGCCGCAGATGCCTGGTGATCCCTGATGCTGTGGGACATTCACTTGAACCAAGAGGGTTGACATGGGGGAAAAAGAGTTTAGGAATAAATGGAAGTGCACTTGTAGCTTTATACTGAGAAAGTGGAAAGGGGTTCCGCCATTTGAGTAGAAATAACCACTTTCTAATATGCCTTGGAAGCTCAAGAGAAAAGAACCCTTCAGGGAAGAATTCTTTGAGGGCTACTCTGGGGAAACCTGTTTTGAATACAAAGTGGAAGGACAACTACGACAACAACATCGGTGTTAAGGAGATTGAGTAGACTAACAGGAAATAATATTCATAGGAAATCATTCATTTTAAGTCACCTTATTCTTTTGGTTGCATTGTATTTGTTATGTTTATGGTTTGCCATGTTTGATTTTCTGATACTGAATCCATGAGGTAAAAACATATGATGTATTACGTTTTATTCATAACAAAATAAGACAATATAATATAAACTATATTACTAAATTTTTTTCATTTATATATGATTCTTACCAAATAGAGTATCTTATGTAAATATTTACCTTTTGTTTGCATACTGTTTTATGAACAATCATGTACCTTTTCCCTAATGTTTATTTTGAAAGAGGCTCAGGCTTTATTTGCTGATATTGTGTGACATTTAAGCCAAACTTGCTTTACTAAACCTTCTGTTTTACAGTTCACATCTTCTGGTTTGGTTGTTATTGTGAATGAATGTTAGAAACCATGCCTATTTACTTTCTACTTTCCAAATAAACTATCTTGATTGATTATTATCATTTCCTCATGTCTTCATTTTATATCTTGCAGTCTCACATTTCCATTATGGTTAAAAAAACAACAACAACAAAGATTGCAATTTCGACTTAACTAGAATCTATATTTTTATGAGGGCAGTGACTTTGTCCCTGATTCCTCAATATCCCTATGGTTTCTCCATTGTCCCCAACAGGGACTGTCACAGAGTAGGCAGTCAAAAATATTTTTGAAGGACTTAATTATTAAAAGCACTCTCAAGATCAGATGACCTGGAGTCTTCTCGAGGTGGACTCAGCAATGGTGCCAGCCCAGAGATCTGCACCAAGGCAAAGCTGGTGGTGTTTTGCCCAGACTGGATAAAGGCAGTCGAATGAATCCCATCCCAAAAGGGAAACTAGAGGTCAGAGTCAGTATAAACTATCGTTTTCCCAAAAGGTGGTACAAGTCCTAGTTCTTAGCCTCTTCCTGTATGCCCAATTCTGTTGTTATTAAAGGGGCATGCCCTATTAATGCCTAAGGCATGGCAATGTAAGACCTGTCATCCTATGATTTCACTGATCGTAATGAGTACAAAAAGAAAAAGTTTAAATAGCAAGATCACATCTTTTTGAACCACATAAGTGACTTTTAAAGTATTACTGAGAAAGCAAAACAAACAAACAAACAAACAAATAAAACCCAGTGAAGTATGATATTTGTGAAAGGAAATTGTAACAAACTCATGTCATTATTTAAAGATTGCACAATAAGGTCTCAGCCCAGGTAATCTGGATATTTATTTCATTTAAAAAAAAAGTATGTATTACTTGAACTGTATAACATCATTTAAAAAATATATAAGCCTCATATAAGCCGCATTTGCTTTTAAAGTTACATATTCTAATATATTATCCAATGACTCAGTACAAATAAGGATGCATGATACTAAAGTATTTGTATTTCATCGAAACTATTATTGTGTGTGTCCGTATTTACTAGAGACTCTTTAGCCTCTGGGATGTCTAACTTAGTACAGTTTTGATATATCTCTATGAAACTGCATTAGTTTGTTATGGTAATGGAAGGCAAAGTTTAAATTTAATACATGGTAAAGAAACATACTTCTTTATTATGGAGATTCAGATATGGTCTAGTGGTGAAGGAAATTGATTCGCAAAAGAGAATCCTATGTATTGTTTTAGTCTCTACCGTTGGCGTTTCATGTTGTCTTGAGCAACCACCTCTGCAGTTTGTTTTTAGTGCCTACATTTGGAGAATCTTTTGCTAAGTAAATTCCGGGAGTCAAATCAAGAGAGTTCTCTGAGTGTTATCTATTTACTAGACAAAATTCTGGTTGAGAACAGCACAACTCATTCTTGCCACAACACAATAAGCTTTCTAAGACTTAAAGGTTAAGTATACCCTACCAGCTGTTCCAGATGTGTCAGATTATTATCAGTCTGTTTATGACTGGATGCAATGGGAACAAAAAGCCTTCTTTATGGGCAATTTGCAATACTCAAATCTCTAAAGTCATACTGTTGACTTTTCTGTGGTTGTAGTATACAACTCTGAGCCAAAATAATATGTTAGAGAAAGGCCATAGCCAAAAGAACAGCATAAGCCTGTTCTGTACCACATTTCAGGGTAATCCAAGTGATGCAAAAAATATTTTAAGAGAGTGAGATAAGTGCTAATGTAAAAAAAAAAAATCAAAAAGTTTCGCTTGGAGTTGCGTTTTAGGAATAGAGCAGATGCTGTTTCCCTGTGTTAGGAGCTCCTACTGATGCTTTGAGGCCCCATGTGTTACCCCCGCCTGTTTCCTAAAGCAGAGGTCCTAGGAAGTGATAATCTCTTCCTCTTTTGTGATTTCCCTATTCTTTGTATTTTCCCTGATTATGGCCATGATGCGGCTATTTATTCAATGTCTTTCTCTCCTTCTACACTGGTGTTACTTGAGGTTTGGGATTAAATCACTTATTCATATTCGTGGTAACATTTTGCTGAGTACATAGGAGACACACAGTGAATTTGACTGAATTATCGAATACACCACAATTTTACTTTTATCCTCAAAGTAATTTTTTTTATATGAACTGATGCTGTAGTCCAGAGATCAGAAACTTTTTCTATAAAAGGCCCTATAGTAAGTATTTTAGCATTTGTGGGCTATGTGGTCTCTGCTGCAACTACTGAACTCTGCCACTGTAACACAAAAGCCATCACAGGTGACACCTTAATGGAGGAGCTTGGCTGCGTGCCAATAAAACTTTATTTACAAAAACAGGAAATCGGCTAAATTTGGACCTCAAGCTTTAGTTTATTAACCTTACTCTAGTCTATTTTTTTCTACTTCGTTGTCCTCATACTTCTTTCTTCCTTCAATGTTTTTCTCTAATGTAACAATGAGTTTCTGTCCTTGGTCTCCCTTCCTTTTTTATCTGATAAACTCCTTCATAAATACTAAGACTTGGCTTAATCAGCACCTTTTTTATGAAATATGTCTTGACCTCCTTGAAAAGCATTGGCCATCCTCCCTTTGGGCTACCATCATTGTTTCATTACAAGATGGATCATATCTGATCACATTTGTGTAAATTACTGTTCTGGTTTTAGGCTGTGAATGACTGGTGGTTAGAAATGAGTCTTATTATTCTGTGTGTCTCCATTACCTAGCACATGCCTGGGACACAGTAGGTACTCAATAAATGTTTGCTGAGTCGTCAGAAATTATTGATTGTTACCTGGAATACAGAGCATGGGTTATAGAGACAAGTTATAAAGCATGGATCTGTAATTTCGAATAGGGGTTACACTTTTATATTTACTATAACCTCAAAGTCAACAACTTGTTCATAATGTAACCAATTATGCCATAAAGCAGCCATCATTTCAGTCTCTTCCACAGAAATCTCATCCTTTCACTGAAAAAGTATTCAAGTGGGATAAAGTGAGTTCCAAGTCTGAAAGATAGCAATGAACAAAATCAGTATCTGGGGCACTTCCTGTATGTAATTGGACTCTTTGACTATTGCTTGTAACAACTGCAATAATGATACCTAACATTTGCCTTGTCCAAGCTGGTTTGTGCAAAATTATCCATTAGAGCAGGCTTACAGATCCAATGGCAACACACCACATCCCCAAGTCACCTGTGAATTGTTGCCCAGGCTGAATTTTATTGCTTCTGATGGACTTTACTTTTCAATATCCTGCTTTCCACATCTTGTGGCCTTATCTCTAAGAACAGAAAGGATATGCAGGTCTTACTTTCCTAGTTGGAAATGCTATTTTTCAACATAGTCAAGCCTACAAATTTTGGGACCCTTAAGTCTGTGAAAAAGCACTGAGCTTCTCTTTTCTATTAGTTTTTTCTTACGTAGTGATGAGAAATTATGGTGCAGTTCTGGCTGGGTCTTTTCTACGGAAATGTAATGGATCCTGAAAGCTCCGCTAATTATTAGGAATTTAGTACTCTTAGGAGAAGATCTGAAAGGATCTTTCCGGCTTGATTTAAACCAATACCCACCTTGAACTCCTCAAAGATGGCGTTTATTTCTAGTTTCCACTACCACTTGCATTTAGGTGACTCAATCTATGTATTTCGTTCCAATTAATCCCTGAGTACTAGGCCCTAAAGTTGGACAATACCATAAAGAAATTAATCCAGAACTGATTTAATCGCTTCTCAAAGTCCAACTACATCTTTAAGATGTTCTAGGGAAAAAAGCGAATTCTGCCTCTCAAATTGCAGACTAACTCTATCATTCACTAGTTAGAAAACATCTCCTGCACTCTGTGAAACTCTCCATTCCTGTTAAAATAAGCCCAAGAGAGAGGCAGTAGAGTATGTTAAGGGTAGACTCCCAGCTGCAGTGGTTGGGGTTGCCAGGTAAAACACAGGATGCCCAGTTAAATTTGTTTTAGATAAACTGTAAGTAATTTTTAGCAAGTATGTTCAAAATATTACAAGGAGTATACTTACACTAAGAAATTATTCAGTTTATCTGAAATTCAAGGTAAACTAGGTGTCCTGTATTTTTTTTTATATTAAATATAGCAATCTTAGATTCTGCCACTAACATATAACCTAGGCAAGTTACTTAGCCCTTCTGTTAAAATGGGTAGAATAACAGTATCTTCCCAATAGGGCTGTTCAAGGGACTTAAACCATAAAACGTGTTAGAACAGTGCCTGGCATATGGTCACTATTTCATTAAATGTTGGCTGATTTTATTATTCTGATCATCTAAAACAAGGATCTGCACACTTTTTTTTTTTTTTTAAAGGCAAGACAGTAAATATTTCAGGCTTTGAGAGTCATATGATATCTGTTGCAAGTACTTGATTCTTTCATTATAGCACAAAAGCAGCCACAGATAATCCCTAAACAAAGGGGCATAGTCGTGTTCCAATAAAAATCTATTTATTGAAATGGGCAGTGGATAGATTCGACCAATGGAATCTCGTTTGCTCTGACCTAGATTACAACCCTGTAGTAATCGTCTATGACTCCTCATTGTGTCCCCTTCTTTTATTAAAATATTTATTATTGCATCCCTTCTTTTTCATTATACTATTTCCCGTTTTAAAGAAACTTCTGATAAATCACTATTGCTTATGTACTTAATAATTCTAATACTACCTAATATTTGCAGTGTCTCATTTTTAAAGTGCTTCATATGACTATATATTGATATTTTAATTATATGCATATAAATCTTCACAACAGCGTCATGAAGTAGGTAAATAAAAACTTCTCCCTGGTAGTCCTTGATTCTTTTCTATTATAGATTCCACTTTTTGTCTATGCGTTATCTTTCACTTTCTCCCATGGTCCCTTGCAAGGCCCTATGTTGCAATTTACCAGTGACGATTTGCTATTCCTCGAATATTCCCCTGCCTTTCATCTTTATGGGTTTCTACATGTTCTTCCCTTATTAGGATATTCTTTCTCTCCCCTTGCTCTTTGTCAACAGATTGTATATTCATAGAAATAATAGAAACTTAGAAAAATCAAGTTGTCAAAAAACAAAACAAAACCCTAGAGGTTGTTTCTACCCTGCTCATTTTACAATTGTGTGTGAAT